>NC_085874.1:53629802-53695978 GCF_034702125.1 Engraulis encrasicolus | reverse complement strand
TCCCCTAATGTTCTTGTAATGTTGCAAGTTGCATGCAGTGGGACTCGTCTCTCCCTGGCAGTGGGACCGCTCCCTCCCTGGCACGTGGATGTCCCCGCCCCCGTGCGCTCGCCCCGCCATCCGTGTTGCCCTATCTTGTTTTATCCCCCTACTGCTGTTTGAAGTGCTTGTCGCCTCACATCACATCACAGCCTGTGAGTGAACACGCTCATTACAGGAGGAAGAAGTGACAGGGAGGGGAGGAAGAGGAGAGGAGTAAGAGGAGAGGAGGGGGAAAGGAGGAAGAGGAGGAAGAGGAGGAGAGGAGGAAGAGGAGAGGAAGAGGTGGAGGAAGAGGAGAGGAGGAAGAGGAAGGCGATGAGGAGAAGAGGAGGAGGAAGAGGAGAAGGGGAGGAAGAGGAGAGCCGTCACAGGAGGGGGGGGAGCCGTCACGGCGCTTTACTAATTAAACATCAAAAGAGGAGGGGGGGGGGGATCATCCTCCACGGCAGCCCATAATAAGCACACAGGGTCTCCGCTGGAGATGGAGCTCTAGAGGAACATTCCCCACACAATCATCTTGTACTTAATTTCATCATTCATTTCAATTCTCATAATGGTTAAATTGATTGAAAGCCGTGTAATGCTTACACATGTCTAGCTTGCTCCAGCTTACTGACATTTCAAAAGGATTCCTAAGAATTCTGTTGGAAAACAACACAGCCTGTCTGCTCTCACTGACAGAAGCAAATACATGTGATGTCACTTGATTTAAAAAATTAATAATAAATCCAGGGTGTCCTCCAGCACTTCATAGATATCTGAGAACTGCTGCATGTCTGGAAACAAAGTCCTCATCTTTGCATGCATAGGATGCTGAGTTTTCCTATCTAGACTGGCCAATTAAATTTCATGAGTTCTCACATATGTGCAGCTAAATGTGCCCTACATTCACCTTTATAAAGGGCGGGAAAGCGTATTTAAACATTAAGAAGCCGTTGTTACAAGGGGAGGCAGGGCTTACGTTGACTTCAGCTGGGATGAAAAGTGTGGAAGCCAACATTTCAGGGAGGTGGTACAGAGCTGCAAGTGGAACGTCATCCATTTGGAAGCTTGTAAATACTTAGCCTGGCCTTGGCACCCCTGAAGCTGTAGTGAATTTAGATTTGCTTCTACGTAACGTTAGGTCTATGTTGGGTGCTTGATGAGATTTTGCTTGTTGCCACAAATCAGCAAATGGGGGAGGGACAAGGTAGAGAAGCGACCAATAGCACATTACATTCAAGCAGATTACAATAACACATTACATACGAACAGATGGGGGAGGGACAAGGTAGAGAAGCGACCAATAGCACATTACATTCGAGCAGATTACAATAACACATTACATTCGAGCAGATTACAGCCAAACGTTATCGACACACAGTATTGACACAGATATCAAACTTCCACAGAGTTCACCCCTCCCACCAGCTATCGTCTCATAATGTCTGTAATGTGGGCATCACTAACAGCTGGAGCCGAAGGACAAAAGTGCGAATAGCGAGCCGCACATTTAGCCAGTCAGCAATGTTGTCAAGCAGTGGCCTAGCCAACAGCAGGGGACTGGCAAAGCTGAATGGAGTCTGAGTGCAGTTGCCAAACACTCTTTATGAACGACGACCATAGAATGAAGTTGAAAATACCTACGGTATGTTCCTCAACTTATCTTAAACTTGTTCATGTTCTCTTTTGATTTCCTTTTTTGGACAAAAGAGTAAATCAAATTGTCACATCGTAATGTACTGCAAACCGATGTTCTACTGATGCTGCAACCCATGCTCTAACCCATGCTCTAACCCATGCTGCAACCCATGCTGCAACCCATGCCGGAAACGTTATGATGTTTGGCAGGCCTCCAGAGGTTGTCTTACTCATCTTACGTGAACAATTCGGTGCGGTTCTCCCGCCGTCTCTCTTTGGCTGATGGTGATAGTCCTCCATAACACCAACGTATCTCAGAAATGGATTCTATTGGTTAAAACAAGTCATTAATTTACTTTTTTCATTGAAACATTTTTTTGTGGTCTCCCTCTCTGTCATGGAGAGTGGCACAGGGGCAGGATGGCAAAGGTACTGTAGTCTCTGGGGCAGGATGGCAAAGGTACTGTAGTCTCTGGGGCAGGATGGCAAAGGTACTGTAGTCTCTGGGGCAGGGGCAGGATGGCAAAGGTAATGTAGTCTTTGAAAGCCAAAGTATTGCATTCCCTTCTATACAGTACATGTCAGTATTGCATTCCCTTCTAGCCCACTTGGAATACAGTACACATCCTCAAATGTCTACTTCTCCAAATAATTCTTTCATTGTCTTTTCAAGTGTCTCTCTAGACAGAAAATCGGTGGAAATATGTTTTCTTTCTTTTTACAAAACCAATATGACCATAATATGAAACAGAAGCATAGCTTGTGCTAAATATCAATTCGGGACGCGCTAACAGCTAGAGTGAAATGAGGAGGTGAGATATCCCTAAGGGGAAGGAAAATGAAGATATGAAAATGACATCAGAAATGGTCAGTGAGGTGGCATGCCTAACGAAGGGTTAATCAAATGTTGGGGTCAAATAGCAGGTGGGCAGAAGGCAGATAAAACTTCCTGAAAATATCTCTAATGGCCCCCGCTCGTCTAACTCAAAACCACAACTTGTATATCTCCACACAAGGAGGAGTATGTTGAAGTTTGCCAGCCTTTTCTATTTGTCTTGCCCATCGGGGCAATATCTGATCAAATCCTATGAAATTATAGATCTGGCTTCTTTCCTTAATTGGTTTGTACAGTCATTTGTGCAAAAATGATGAAATTGTTGTTTTGATTGAAGTTAAAACTTTAAAATCTCTAAAATTCTATCTGTTCATGCATGTTTGTGACTAGATGTGCCCAAACGAGATGTGCCCAAACTAGACGTGCCCTATATGGTCATGTGTCATGAGGGAAGGGTGAATCAGAGGAAGCACTGCACTGTGTGGATCTGTCCCATGCTTGAAAGACTGCACTATGAGGCTCACTGGATGGGCCGTGAAAGTTGAGTCAGTAATGTTGTGACGACCTTTGAACTGACTGACCACAACTGAGACTCAAGTTCAAGGTCACGGTCAAACTCTGTCAGACTTAGCCAAACACTATGTTGCCAAACACTACTTTGTAGTAATGGTGGTGTGGCGTCCGCGCCAATGTCTTATCCTGTGCGTATCGCTCGGTGCGTAATTCCAAGAGCAGTATGATAAAGGGAAGAAAGGAGTCGCACACTGGAGCTGGATGCAAAATCAAAAAATGTATTAAACAAAGCCGAAAAATTGTAAATAAAACCGACAGACAGGGGACAAACGTTTCGGGTCTAGCCCTTCATCAGTGTTCCCAGTTTGAAATACGTCATCAGTTCCACTGAGCTCTTAAAGGCTCCGTTGAAAGTTTTTAAAGGCTCCGTTGAAAGTTTTTCACCCACCAACACCTAGTGAAAAGACAAGCGCATAGTCATGGAGATGCTAGAGTGCATTGCAAGCATTCATTGCAGTGATAAACTATATACATATACATAATACATAAGGAGTCAATAGGCATATCGGAGAAAGATAGCCTACTAGGGAGGGAAAAAATTATTATTATGGATAGAGCAACAGTACCATAGTCAGTCCAAATGGAAGAACATGGAGAGTATCAAGGGGAAGTACATGAATAGCGTTAATAGTCAATCGAATGTCATAATAGGGATAATGCAGGGTAAATTCACAAGAAACAGGATAAAGATAGTTCATCGTTCATTCCACTTGGTTGGAGAGATTTAAGGGTCCATATCCAAAAACATTCCCTTTGTAATAGTCTTTTTTCAGTGTTGCCCCCTCTGCGTGATTCTTTGACATGTTCAATGACAGTGAATGAGAGAGAGGATAAAGGATGGCCAGCTTCCATGAAGTGTTGGGCAACTGGGGATCTTTCGTCTTTGCGCCTGATGGCGCTATTGTGCTCAATGATGCGCGTCTTGATAGGTCTATTTGTTTTACCCACGTATTGTTTGTTGCATGGACATGAAATGAGATATACAACGTTGGATGTGTTGCATGTAGTAAGCTGTTTGATAGTGAACTGTTTCCCTGTGGCAGTGCAGGTGAATGAGGTGACTTTCTTTGTGTTGTTCCTGCATGCTGCGCATGTTCTGCAAGGGAAAAAACCACTGACATTTCTAAGGCGGCCCTCTTTGCCCGTGGTGGGGGGACAGTCGGCTCGGACTAGAAAGTCCCTCACGTTTCTCGCTCTGTAGTGGGAGAAGAGGGGGGGCTCAGAAAAGAGGGTACGGCAGATGGGGTCACTGCCAAGGATGTGCCAATGTTTGAGGATGGCGTTTTTTATCCGTTGGCTATGTTTCGTGTACGTGGTGGTGCATGCAACAGAAAATTGTTTTTCATGTCGTGGTCTGCTCACGGTGCTTCGGACTTTATCAAGAGCTTCATTAAGCCATTCGTGTGGGTATCCCCTCAGACAAAAGTTTTTGTACATTTTAGTTACTTCATTGTCAAAGTCATGTTGACGTGTGCAAATCCTCTTGAGCCTTAAGAATTGTGTGTATGGAAGACCTCTTTTTAGATTGGATGGATGCGCACTGGATGCATGTAGAATACTGTTCTTGTCAGTGGGCTTAGTGTATAGGGTAGTTAATAGACAGTTACCTTCAAGAATGACCGTAGTGTCCAGGAAGGAGACAGTCTTGGTGTCTATGGCTGCGCTGAATTTTATGGAATCCACCATGTTATTCAGGTATAGGAGAAAGTCATTAAACGTTTCTTTAGAGCCCTTGAATATACATATGACGTCATCCACATACCTTTTCCATAGTAGCACGTTGTGGGAGAAGGGGTTGTTATCAAAAACATAGCTTTCCTCTAGAAATCCCATAAACAAACATGCGTAGTCAGGAGAGAATCTGGATCCCATTGCCGCCCCTTGTTTTTGCAGGTAAAAATCATTCCCAAAAAGGAAAAAGTTGTTGTGTAAAAGTTTGGAGATCATCTCAATGAGGAAGGGCGTTGGGGGGTGTGGGTCCGTCCTAAGGTCAAGGAAATGTTTAATTGCAACGATGCCTTTGTCGTGAGGGATGTTAGTGTAGAGGGATACCACGTCCATAGTTGTGAGTAGTATGTCATGTTCAGCATTGTCAATGTGGGTCTGTGAAAGTTGTTCGATGAAGTCCCCAGTGTCTCTTAGATATGATGGCAAAGTTTCCACCAGCGGCCGCAGAATCCGATCGATATACAGCGACATGGGTTCCATTAAACTGTCGCTGCACGCTACAATGGGGCGTCCAGGGGGGTTGGTTAAGGTTTTGTGGACCTTGGGCAGTGCGTACATGACAGGAGTCGTCGGATGGTCATTCTTGAGAAACTTTAGTTCAGTTTGGGAAATGTTGCCCTGTTGGCATGCATCTTGGAGGAAAGTATCAATTTCATGTTTAAAGTTGGCCGTTGGGTTGCGGTCTAAGCGCATGTAGCAAACTTCATCAGAGAGTTGTGATTGCACCTCTGATATGTATTGCGCCCTGTTTAATAAAACTATGCCACCGCCTTTATCCGCTGGTTTCCAAATAATGTCTTTGTTCTTACCAAGCTGTGCCAGTGTCTTACGCTCTTCATTGCCGTAATGTGCGCTGTACTTCATCGAACAACTTTCACAGACCCACATTGACAATTCTGAACATGACATACTACTCACAACTATGGACGTGGTATCCCTCTACACTAACATCCCTCACGACAAAGGCATCGTTGCAATTAAACATTTCCTTGACCTTAGGACGGACCCACACCCCCCAACGCCCTTCCTCATTGAGATGATCTCCAAACTTTTACACAACAACTTTTTCCTTTTTGGGAATGATTTTTACCTGCAAAAACAAGGGGCGGCAATGGGATCCAGATTCTCTCCTGACTACGCATGTTTGTTTATGGGATTTCTAGAGGAACGCTATGTTCTTAATAACAACCCCTTCTCCCACAACGTGCTACTATGGAAAAGGTATGTGGATGACGTCATATGTATATTCAAGGGCTCTAAAGAAACGTTTAATGACTTTCTCCTATACCTGAATAACATGGTGGATTCCATAAAATTCAGCGCAGCCATAGACACCAAGACTGTCTCCTTCCTGGACACTACGGTCATTCTTGAAGGTAACTGTCTATTAACTACCCTATACACTAAGCCCACTGACAAGAACAGTATTCTACATGCATCCAGTGCGCATCCATCCAATCTAAAAAGAGGTCTTCCATACACACAATTCTTAAGGCTCAAGAGGATTTGCACACGTCAACATGACTTTGACAATGAAGTAACTAAAATGTACAAAAACTTTTGTCTGAGGGGATACCCACACGAATGGCTTAATGAAGCTCTTGATAAAGTCCGAAGCACCGTGAGCAGACCACGACATGAAAAACAATTTTCTGTTGCATGCACCACCACGTACACGAAACATAGCCAACGGATAAAAAACGCCATCCTCAAACATTGGCACATCCTTGGCAGTGACCCCATCTGCCGTACCCTCTTTTCTGAGCCCCCCCTCTTCTCCCACTACAGAGCGAGAAACGTGAGGGACTTTCTAGTCCGAGCCGACTGTCCCCCCACCACGGGCAAAGAGGGCCGCCTTAGAAATGTCAGTGGTTTTTTCCCTTGCAGAACATGCGCAGCATGCAGGAACAACACAAAGAAAGTCACCTCATTCACCTGCACTGCCACAGGGAAACAGTTCACTATCAAACAGCTTACTACATGCAACACATCCAACGTTGTATATCTCATTTCATGTCCATGCAACAAACAATACGTGGGTAAAACAAATAGACCTATCAAGACGCGCATCATTGAGCACAATAGCGCCATCAGGCGCAAAGACGAAAGATCCCCAGTTGCCCAACACTTCATGGAAGCTGGCCATCCTTTATCCTCTCTCTCATTCACTGTCATTGAACATGTCAAAGAATCACGCAGAGGGGGCAACACTGAAAAAAGACTATTACAAAGGGAATGTTTTTGGATATGGACCCTTAAATCTCTCCAACCAAGTGGAATGAACGATGAACTATCTTTATCCTGTTTCTTGTGAATTTACCCTGCATTATCCCTATTATGACATTCGATTGACTATTAACGCTATTCATGTACTTCCCCTTGATACTCTCCATGTTCTTCCATTTGGACTGACTATGGTACTGTTGCTCTATCCATAATAATAATTTTTTCCCTCCCTAGTAGGCTATCTTTCTCCGATATGCCTATTGACTCCTTATGTATTATTTATATATAGTTTATCACTGCAATGCATGTCGCTGAATGCTTGCAATGCACTCTAGCATTTCTATGACTATGCACTTGTCTTTTCACTAGGTGTTGGTGGGTGAAAAACTTTCAACGGAGCCTTTAAAAACTTTCAACGGAGCCTTTAAGAGCTCAGTGGAACTGATGACGTATTTCAAACTGGGAACACTGATGAAGGGCTAGACCCGAAACGTTTGTCCCCTGTCTGTCGGTTTTATTTACAATTTTTCGGCTTTGTTTAATACATTTTTTGATTTTGCATCCAGCTCCAGTGTGCGACTCCTTTCTTCCCTTTATTAAACACTACTTAGCTAAACGCTACTTAGCCAAACACTATGTTGCCAAACACTACTTAGCTAAACGCTACTTAGCCAAACACTACCACATCAGAATTTGTTTAACATGAAAGCTGTGTTACATATATGTATGTATGTATATATGTATGTATGTATGTATGTATGTATGTATGTATGTATGTATGTATGTATGTATGTATGTATGTATGTATGTATGTATGTATGTATGTAGCCTATGTATGTATGTATTTATGTATGTATGTATGTATGTATGTATGTATGTATGTATTTATGTATGTATGTATGTATGTACAAAGTATCTGTGTATTTTTGCATTAATGTTTTCCTTTTCGATAGGTTCCGTGTGTCTTGCAATAAGTTCATCACTCACAAGATGTTCGACCACGTGGTCCTCATCATCATCTTCCTCAACTGCATCACCATAGCGATGGAGAGGCCCAGGATCGACCCGAGCAGCGCTGTGAGTACACCCCCCACCGGGAGAGAGGGGGGGGGGGGGGGGGGGGGGGGGGGGGGGGGGGGGGGGGGAGGAGGGGGGGAGGGGGGGGAAAGAGGGGGAGGGGAGGGGAAGGGGGGGGGGGGGGGGGGGGGGGGGGGGGGGTGAGAGGGAGAGACGGAGAGAGAAAGGGAGAGAGAGAGAGAGAGAGGGAGAGAGAAGGAGAGAGAGAGGGAGAGAGAGGGAGACGGACTTGTATACAAATTGCCAATTGTGTGTTTGTTTAGTGGTGTCTTTTTGTGCAAAGAAGGATGGTATGCTGAATTACAGAGATCCGTTACATAATATGTGCCTGCTCATCTTATCCAGGGATCACATTGTTTGGCAGGATTTTAAACCGCAACCTCCCAACTCTACCCATTAGGCTACAGCTGCCCCCTGACACATGCAAAAAGGGGCTTTGTGTTTCCACATTTGTATTTAGTGTTTTCATGAGGGAAATATGTTTATACGCCAGTCATATATTAGGATGCTGAATGAAACATATAAACATAGCAGTATTCATGAAAACGCCATGTACCCACAGATGGGGTACTAATATTGAATGCATAGAAATAGTTTAATTAACGTCTCGACAGACATCTCTCTACTCCCCACCTGTGTGTCCTGTGGAGTCTGGACTCTTCCCAGATACTGCAGCGTGTGCCAGAGGGCTGATGAGATAAGGAGCTGCTAGAGGACACGGCCGTGTGAGGAGGAGGGAGCATGATGTTTAACTGTTGGTCTTAGCAGCACAATGTGTAGACATAGCTAGCCGAGAGCATAAACTGTGGAAGATTGACCATCAGAAACATCATCTGCTAAGCTACCAAGAGCATCAGAAACATCATCTGCTAGGTCTGAAATATCATCTGCTAGGTCTGTGATGTGACCATTCCTCAGATGGTTCCCATGGGAGAGGGGGAGAGGGGGAGGGGCTGTGGCTGTGAGGGGGGAGGGGCTGTGGCTGTGAGAGGGGTCATGGGAAAGACAGACCCATGGGTCCTGCAGCTCACACAAAAATATTGTGGAGGGAGGAAGCGAAAACAAGCAGAATAATGTACTGTAGGTTTTCTGCATTCCTTTGGTAATGTTTTGCTGCTCAACAACAAAACAGGTGGAATGTTTTAAGTCTCAAGCTTTTTTATGTGTGGATTTGTGCACATATTTTCATCTAGGTTGAACGGTTTTACACTTTTTCCTTGGGGAAGAAAACCTGAAAATACTGTGACTTGAGAAATGTAAACAATGTGTGAACTTGAGAATATCGGTTGAGTATGTAAATGTCTGTTTCTTTGCACTCTGGTTGCTTTTTTTTGTTTTTTTTGTGTGGAGCAGTTTTATATGGAAAGCGTGCAGGCAGAATTTTAGATTCAGAATTTCAGCAGGAGAAACACAAGCATCATACCTGCAATATACCTCATAGGGTCATGTCTGCAATATACCTCATAGGGTCATGTCTGCAATGTACCTCATAGGGTCATGCCTGCATGCATACGTGCAATGTACCTGCGCATGAGAATGCATCAGAGGGTATATAATGCCCTGTAGTCCGTCTGAGCCCATTCTCGGCAGTAAGGCTGTTTTCTATTTTCTATTTTCTTCTCTCTTTCCTTGCAGGAGCGCTTTTTCCTCCGACTGTCCAACTACATCTTCACGGCGATCTTCGTGACCGAGATGACAGTAAAGGTATGTGACAGAAGTGGTATTAGATGACAGTAAAGGTATGTGACAGAAGTGGTATTTGTCCTCGTGGCTCAGATGATGTCCTGCTGACAGCATGTTAACACACTCAGTTTATCACAAAAAAAACATGTGTCACTTTAGTATCTCACAATTTGTGGCACGTTATTAAATAGCTTTATGGAGCCATTATCAAGCTGTGCTGTTGCAGGTCTACGGGCTCTCTCTCCTGGAGGTGGAGAATACCACGGGCCCTTTCCTGCTGTTACCAGCAGTATGCTACCTTTAAAACTGCACTGTGTAAGACTTTTAGTTGTTAATGTCCAGAATTCATGCTACTCATTCACTAATTCAGTATGCTACCTTTAAAAAAATAAAAGGTGAAATAACAAAAAAAAACTACCATCTAATCTTAGTTCAGTACTTAACTATTTTTAGCTGGTCCAATATCAATCTAGTTTATTGCGTGGTACGTTTTTATGTTCTCTGTGAGAGTATCTCTGTAAAACCTTTCACTGTTCCACATAAACGGAATACACGATTTTATTGGCAAAATAAGAGGCCAGAGCCTGTTTGGACCTCCCAGTCATACTGTGTGGCAAAGATAAGGTGACCTTTGGAGGGAAATGGATTCCCTAAGGATGGAAAACTGGACAGATGCACAACCGTTAGTCTCTCGTCAAATGCCTTTAGTTTCAGCTTAAAGGTGACAGTGAATACTTGAAGGGTCGTCAGGGACTCTCGGGATTGAAATTGGGCATTATCCTTATATCAGCATACAAAGCGGATTCCAAAAAAGTTGGGACACTTTGTATTTTGTGAATAAAATCAAAACGCTGGCATTTTCAAAACATTCAATATGTTAACAAGGTAGAACAGTATGTACAGACAACAAATCAGTTGTTAAAGTGAAGCAGAATTATTGTTTTGAGGTAATTATGTGATCATTTAAAATTTCACCCTTGCAACAAATCCCAAAAAAGTTGGGACAGGGCCAATAAAATGCATTTTATATTAGATAAGACTAAACACAACACAAGGGATGAGACTGAACAGTTAAATACTTTGACTGATGGCATAATTTTATTCAAAAATTAGATATTTTGATGTGCAAGACATGATTTCAGCAGCTCAACTGATAGGTGTGTTCTTCAACTTGTTTACCTTTTTGTTATGCTTAATATGGGCATATCCTGACTGCAAGAAAACAATTTTGTGACCTGTTTACTCTTATGATGGAACCACACTATTGGAACATAGTACAGATTTAAATTTGCCACCATTAGGGGACAATATCTAAAGGCGGTGCTCCAAAATATAATGCCTTGGTAGCTATGTTTGCTGTTTAAAGTCTGTATGTATCATTCAACATTCATTTTAATGCTCTACATGAGTAAGAAGACCCTAACCAAGTCACCTCTGCACCCCCTTACCATCGTATATTCTGTCTTTCAGACTGACCACTAAATCAAGCTGAAGTATTCATTTTCTATATAACCTGGAGGGTGCATGACTCCATAATTTTCAAAAAGGATTAAATATTTTCCATCCTGTAATCAGAGGACAGTTCCACATGTCTCCTAGGTTCATAGAATGAGCTTTTCCGCATGCAACACTGTTTAATGTGTGCATCATGTGCATTAATCAAGTGTTGTGTTTATGGTAATTTTTTCGAGAGCTGTCATTGTTGGAGTGTCATAGTTTGCTTATTGACCACGAGTATGTCATGATCTCATAACTCATGCAATGATTACACAGAATATCCAGCCTGTGTCTTTATTGGTCTGTATGACAGATAACCCCGCCTCTAACCTCCACTGGAGCTGAAGATGAAAATAACTTATATAAACTGTACTATTAAGTATTGCCACTGTTCATTGTGTAATTTTTCAAGAAATTTACCTAAATTCCAGAATTAATGCTGCCCATTCACAAATGTCATCTTTTCATAAATATTTACAACCAACGTAAATTTGTAAGTGTTCATTATGTCTTTGGTAGATCGATCTTCTGTAAATCTGCCATTTTGAATTGCCATAAGTCATGAATATCTTTGGCTACAAAACATACTCTGGTCAGGCCACTAAACATTAGTTTACTTACTATTGTAAATATTCTTGAAAAAGATCAATCTGCAAAGTGGGCATCATACATTTTTGAAACAAGCTGTAAAAATGTAACACTAAACTGTTAAAGAGGAATTGCTGTGGGTATGGAGATTGTATGTTCTTTCGTGTGTGTAGTCTACTTCAACAAACACATGGTAAAAAAAATGTTTTTAGATGCTCTGTCACGTTCAAGGTGAGATGGAATCAACTGATGAGAATGGAGATAGTCACAGGAGATTCATTAACCAGGTTGACAAACAAAGGGGTGAAAAGTTTCAGGAATCAACAACTACGAGCAGGAGCAAAGTGTCAGACTTCCTGTTTCCTTGTGACATGCCTTTGTTCAGCTCAGGTTTAATCATTTGGGTTGTTTGATGTACAGTAGGTTTTGCAGTTTGAGAATATCGCATCATGATTGATTTATTTTGTCTTTTTCCACAACAAAGAAACTGGTTGAGTTGTAGTAAACAATACCCGTCATGGGTAAGCCAATAGTAAAATGAGTTACTAAAAGATGAGTGATGACCCTTTCTACAGCCTCTTCTGTCTGTGTAGTGGGCAGAAAACCACACAAATAAAACCCAGACTCTCATCATAATGCATTGAGTCTCCAATGTTTAACCCATTTTAACCTGATGCTGCGTATATGTTGTTTGACCTTTGGCGCCTGGAGCGACATATACGCTGCATTCAGACTCTTGAGATTTTTTTTTTTAATTAAAAGTATGGGTATATTGAATGAACACATTCTAATGCAAGATGAGGGTTCTGGCTTTTAAATGAAACTCATTACATGTTTGTATGTGCTTCAGAGGCTGAAATATTTAGGTTTTAATAGACAGAGGGCATCTTGTTCCAAAAAGGACTTTGGCATTCAAAGCAGGCGTTTTTTGCAGGTGCCTTAGGCTAAAATGGATGAATATATTGCATCATCATATATTGCATTTTCATGGGGGATGGGCCAGATATTGCAATGACTCTGTCTGTCAGTACGTCTGTCTGTCTGTCTGTTTGTCTGCCTGTCTGTCTGCCTGTCTATCTGTAGGTCAGGGCACAGGAATCCCCTTGGCTAGGGGGGCACTCTGCTCCCTCTGATTGCGCTTGTTACTGTCTGTAGGTTGTGTCCACTTTGCCATCTGTGATTGTGGTTGTTGCCGTGTGTGCTGTAGGTGGTGGCGTTGGGCTGGTGCTTTGGAGAGAAGACGTATCTGAAGAGCACCTGGAACATTCTGGACGGCCTGCTGGTGATGATCTCCGTCATCGACATCCTGGTGACCTTGATCTCCAACAGCGGCACCAAGATCCTGGGGATGCTGCGGGTCCTGAGGCTGCTGCGGACACTCCGGCCACTCAGGTAAATACACCACACTGGCTACATCACCTGGATACTCAGGTAAATACACCACACTGGCCATCTCACCTGGATACTCAGGTAAATACACCACACTGGCCATCTCACCTGGATACTCAGGTAAATACACCACACTGGCTACATCACCTGGATACTCAGGTAAATACACCACACTGGCTACATCACCTGGACTTGATGATAGACAGGTTTGTGTGTGTGTGTGTGTGTGTGTGTGTGTGTGTGTGTGTGTTTGTGTTGGTGTGTGTGTGTGTGTGTGTGTGTGTGTGTGTGTGTGTGTGTGTGTGTGTGTGTGTGTGTGTGTGTGGCTGTGTGAGTGTGTGTGTGTGTGTGTGTTTGTGTGTGTGTGTGTGTGTGTGCAGTGTGTGTGTGTGTGTGTGTGTGTGTGTGTGTGTGTGTGTGTGTGTGTGTGTGTGTGTGTGTGTGTGTGTGTGTCGGTGTGTGTGTGTGTGGGTGTGTGTATGTATGTGTTGGTGTGTGTATGTGTGGGTGTGTGTATGTATGTGTGTGTGTGGGTGTGTGTATGTATGTGTGGGTGTGTGGGCATATGTGTGTGTGTGTGTATGTATGTGTGGGTGGGTGTATGTGTGTGTGTGTGTGTGTGTGTGTGTGTGTGTGTGTGTGTGTGTGTGTGTGTGTGTGTGTGTGTGTGTGTGTGTGTGTGTGTGTGTGTGTGCGCACATTAATAAGATGTTACCCATAAGATGTCCAACTTGATATAATAGTCTCATGGGACTCTTTTGCCTTCAAGTTCACAAAGCTTGTTTTTAAAAGGTCATGCTATGTGGGTCTACCTGGTTGACTTTTAAAAGGTCATGATAGTGGGTGTAGAGTAGTAGTAGAGGAACTTTGTTGGTCTCCGGGGGGGATTCAGGATGTACCTGGTGTGGGTGTACCTGGTTTTGATATGTGGGTCTAACTGCCTGGTTAAGGTATGTGGGTGTGACTGGGTGTAACTGGTTATGATATGTGGGTGTGACTGCTTGGGTTTGATATGTGGGTCTAACTGCTTGGTTATGATATGTGGGTGTTACTGCCTGGTTAAGGTATGTGTGTGTGACTGCCTGGTTAAGGTATGTGTGTGTGACTGGGTGTACCTGGTTTTGATATGTGGGTTTAACTGGTTGACTTTTTGAAAGGTTTTGATGTGTGAGTCTAACTGGTTATGAATGATACAGTATGTGGGTCTAACTGCCTGGTTAAGGTATGCGGGTCTAACTGCCTGGTTAAGGTATGTGGGTGTGACTGGGTGTAACTGGTTATGATATGTGTGTGTGACTGGGTGTAACTGGTTATGATATGTGGGTGTGACTGCCTGGTTAAGGTATGTGTGTGTGACTGGGTGTAACTGGTTATGATATGTGTGTGTGACTGGGTGTAACTGGTTATGATATGTGGGTGTGACTGCTTGATTTTGATATGTGGGTGTGACTGCTTGATTTTGATATGTGGGTGTGACTGCTTGATTTTTGAGTGGGGAAGCTCCTGATTCTGTGATCCTGGTGTGAGCTGCTAGTGTTGGTATTCTTTCTTGAGATCAAAGTAGCCAAATGCGGAATTGCACTATATATTACAATACAATACATCTCTTTTGGCTGGCTTCAGGTGAGCAAGTACCTGGATCTAGCAATGACCTCTCTTAGTTATGGGGATTGAACCTACCATATAATCTTGGATAACCATTCTGAGCACCCTTTATAAACCAGATTGAGGTCGGGTTGGACGTGGCTATGAAAGACTGAAATGAGCAGTGCAGCTGCAGTGTAGTCTTAAAATGCCAATCATTGATCTTGCACAGTACATTGTGGATGCAACAATGCTCTTCTCATCTTTAAGGATTTTGTATGTTTACGTGCTAACGGTCATATAATGTTGGTCTTAGCTAACGGTCATATAATGTTGGTCTTAGCTAACGGTCATATAATGTTGGTCTTAGCTAACGGTCATATAATGTTGGTCTTAGCTAACGGTCATATAATGTTGGTCTTAGCCAGACCTGTACCTCTCTCCTCTGTAGTAATATCAATTAGGTGTTTCGCAAGAGCGGGAGAGAGGTGCTTCTGTGTTTATGGCTTTGTGCTGACAACTTGATTTATGGACTTCATAAAGGGAAGGGAAGGCACATTAAGACCTCATTTGTCACCCCACTGACCTCCAAGCTGAGCTGATCATTCAAAACATTGAAAGAAAAACGTATGTAGGCAGAACTTAATCTATCAAATGTCACAGCACAGAGCTCTTGGGAGTGTTAAGGTATTAATTTCCCTTTTTGCCTTCTGTAATGTGAACTGTGATTTTACATTGGGACACCCATGGCTTTGTCCAAGACCGCAAGCTTTACAAGTTTTACAATAAGACTGATAGAACATGTTGATAGTCAAGACAGTAATACTTTGCCTCCAGAGAATAAAAAAAATGAAGATACAGTCTGAAACATACTGTGCGTAGCTGTGAAAGGTTCTGGACTGCTCTTAGTTGTTTTTCCGTTTATAATATTACATTAGTGCTGTAAGATACAACTGTGTTGAGGACTCCAGAGTAAGGAAGCTTTAACAACGCTAGTGTAGCCAGCATGCTGGAGAGAATTGGGTATTGCAGTTATTTTCTTAGAATGGTTCCCTTCATAAACAAACGTCTTTATAAACGTCCTAAAGGTTGACCCCTCCTGTAGTACCTAATTAGTACCATGCTGCGTCCTAAAGGTTGACCCCTCCTGTAGTACCTAATTAGTACCATGCTGCGTCCTAAAGGTTGACCCCTCCTGTAGTACCTAATTAGTACCATGCTGCGTCCTAAAGGTTGACCCCTCCTGTAGTACCTAATTAGTACCATGCTGCGTCCTAAAGGTTGACCCCTCCTGTAGTACCTAATTAGTACCATGCTGCGTCCTAAAGGTTGACCCCTCCTGTAGTACCTAATTAGTACCGTGCTGCGTCCTAAAGGTTGACCCCTCCTGTAGTACCTAATTAGTACCATGCTGCGTCCTAAAGGTTGACCCCTCCTGTAGTACCTAATTAGTACCATGCTGCGTCCTAAAGGTTGACCCCTCCTGTAGTACCTAATTAGTACCATGCTGCGGTAAGGTTGACCCCTCCTGTAGTACCTAATTAGTACCATGCTGCGTCCTAAAGGTTGACCCCTCCTGTAGTACCTAATTAGTACCGTGCTGCGGTAAGGTTGACCCCTCCTGTAGTACCTAATTAGTACCATGCTGCGTCCTAAAGGTTGACCCCTCCTGTAGTACCTAATTAGTACCATGCTGCGGTACCACTTAACTTGACACCGGCGTGATACTCATGACATTATGTGTCATATCAGTGTTGTAATGCAGTCATGGACTTATCATAAGCATGTGTCATGCATATGAGGCCGACGTCAACTTCAAGCTTTCTCTTGTTGCTCCATTGAAAGAAATGATGCTGGAGAGCCTCTTAAGAGACAGGACACAGGAGAGCCTCTTAAGAGACAGGACACAGGAGAGCAAAGCTAGTAAGGCGAGCAAGGCTAGTTCATAAAAAAATAATCATGCTGTTCTGTTAGCCTTTTGTCTTTTTAGATAAGCAGGGGCAAACCCTGAAGTTACTTTGGAGGCAAATATCAAGGCCTTCTGCATACAATAATTCAAGCAGCCATCCCAGGTCATTGCTTGAGAGCAGAGGCATTTGTTGACAATACTCAACTGCATCATGATAACATTGCCATGACATTAGAGAAAGAAATGTAATTTCAAATTCTTTGTATGACCAGTGCATGTAAAGAAATTGACAATAAAACCTACTTGACTTGACTTGACTTGACATTACTGAGAGCCTGAAGTAACAGACAGCTATTACAATTTTGGTGACAGTAAGGTTATAACATAAACACTGTGCTAAGGGGTTAAATAGCCCACCAGATGTGCCACCATGCTCAGGACCATTGCCATTTGTTTTATTTTACAAAGAGGACAGGGGGCACCATGCCATGTTTCAGTGGGCTAATGGCACAAATACACCCGAGGCAACTTGATCGACACCGGCAACGGAAGTAATCGACTTTGTATTGAGTCGCTGTCCACAGAAGAGACAAAAGCGTTTTGGGCAACAACAGGTGATTCAAGCGACTTGAGTGACAGTTTGTAGTGGAAATTCAGGGAATGTTATGCTAATGAGGTATATTATGCTAATGAGCTGTGATGCGGTGCAGCGACAGCCATTGCAGCCAATCGGAATGTCTGAAAACTTCATGATCTATGTCAGTTCTGTTCATCACATTATTCAAATCACACAGAATGTGCATTAGAATGAGTAGATTCAGAATCCATTAAAAAAACGTAAAAATATCCTTTTTTCCTGCATCCTGAACTAAACACCTGATGCATGAAGCTGCATACAGAAATGGCAATGGAAGTACCTGTACTGTATCTGTGCTTATGGAAGTACCTGCCCTGCATCTGTGCTTATTGCCCTGACAGTGCCCGTACAATACCTTTTGCAGAGCACTAATGTACTGTATGTTGCAGAGTAATTGTTACTATAATGTACCATATGGAGTACAATGTTGCAGAGTACTTTTTACTATAATGTACCATATGGAGTACAATGTGGTGAGTACTTTTTACTATAATGTACCATATGGAGTACAGTGTGGTGATCTGTAGTGTTAAATAAAATAGACCTCCATTATGTAGGTCCTTTTCCAGATTAAAAGGCACCCAAATGATCCTTCATGATATCAGCTGGTACCTTAGATGGTACTATCTATCTACTACACTAAAGTTTGAGCTGCCCCGGTCTCGGGGTGGCGTCTATGGCATGCTATAGTGTGTCCTCTACTTAGCCCTGTGCTGTTGCACTTATGAAGAACAGCAAGTGCAGATGCCAGACGGTTAGTGTTCTTTATATTTATTGTACACTTTGTATCTGCTAGTGTTGTTGGCTATTGTTACTATGCCCTTGATTGTAAGTCGCTTTGGTTGTGTCTGCCAACTGCAATGTAATGTAATGTAACGTAGATGTTACGTACTGTACTTGCTCTGCAAAAGGGAACAGCTGGTGTGATAAGCTAAGGTACAGATTAGTACTTTCTCTCAGTGTGTTTCTCTCCATTTCACTGTGTGTGTTTCTCTCCATTTCACTGTGTGTGTTTCCTACTCTAGTGGAGGGGGCCCGGAGGCTTGTCTACCTCCTGCCTGACAGAGGAGAATATTACGGGGGGTAGTTGTCCTTGGCAATGCCAATGGCCCTGCGGGTGAGGCGTGTGCTGAATGAGGGGGAGGCGTGTGCTGAATGAGGGGGAGGCGTGTGCTGAATGAGGGGGAGGCGTGTCCTGAGTGAGGGGGAGGCGTGTCCTGAGTGAGGGGGAGGCGTGTGCTGAATGAGGGGGAGGCGTGTGCTGAATGTGCTTGTGATGGAAGGCAGACGGGCAGCGATGCTGGTTGTTTTATTCACCATGCAGCGCTGTAGTGATGCTGGTTGTGGTTTTCGGCAGAAGGCACCGCTGCGTCTCTGCCACTCGTGATGCAGCTCAGTGATCAATGCTGCCCCACCAGAGTTTGTTGTCAATGCTGCCCCACCAGAGTTTGTTGTCAATGCTGCCCCACCAGAGTGTTGTTGTCAATGCTGCCCCACCAGAGTGTTGTTGTCAATGCTGCCCCACCAGAGTGTTGTTGTCAATGCTGCCCCCCTAGAGTGTTGTTAATGCTGCCCCACTAGAGTGTTGTTGTCAATGCTGCCCCACCAGAGTGTTGTCAATGCTGCCCCACCAGAGTGTTGTTGTCAATGCTGCCCCACCAGAGTGTTGTTGTCAATGCTGCCCCACCAGAGTGTTGTTGTCAATGCTGCCCCACCAGAGTGTTGTTATCAATGCTGCCCCACCAGAGTGTTGTTGTCAATGCTGCCCCCCCAGAGTGTTGTTAATGCTGCCCCACCAGAGTGTTGTTAATGCTGCCCCACCAGAGTGTTGTTAATGCTGCCCCACCCGAGTGTTGTTAATGCTGCCCCACCAGAGTGTTGTCAATGCTGCCCCGCTAGAGCTAGTGATCAATGCTGCCCCACCAGAGTGTTGTTGTCAATGCTGCCCCACCAGAGTGTTGTTGTCAATGCTGCCCCACCAGAGTGTTGTTGTCAATGCTGCCCCGCTAGAGCTAGTGATCAATGCTGCCCCACCCGAGTGTTGTTAATGCTGCCCCACCAGAGTGTTGTCAATGCTGCCCCGCTAGAGCTAGTGATCAATGCTGCCCCACCAGAGTGTTGTGTTGTTGTCAATGCTGCCCCCCTAGAGTGTTGTTGTCAATGCTGCCCCACCAGAGTGTTGTTGTGCCCCGCTAGAGTGTTGTTGTCAATGCTGCCCCACCAGAGCTTGTTGTCAATGCTGCCCCGCTAGAGCTAGTGATCAATGCTGCCCCGCTAGAGCTAGTGATCAATGCTGCCCCACCCGAGTGTTGTTAATGCTGCCCCACCAGAGTTTGTTGTCAATGCTGCCCCACCAGAGTTTGTTGTCAATGCTGCCCCACCAGAGTGTTGTTTTCAATGCTGCCCCACCAGAGTGTTGTTGTTAATGGTGCCCCGCTAGAGTGTTGTTGTTAATGGTGCCCCGCTAGAGGTTGTTGTCCTGATTTCACTACACCAGTTGGCTCACTCACTCCATTCATACAGTTTGCTCCCTCATTACCCTCTGTCCACCAAGGTTATCCCCATGCTGGTCCTGTGCTGGTGCCAAATCTAGAAATGGGTCTCAGATTGTTACACAAATACTACAAGTCTGGCTCTGGCACTGGAAAACAGGTTCCAATTTGGAACCAACTCAATGCTCGTCCATAAACACAAACCAGTGACATCCAATGCAAGTCCAGTGTATGATTAGTTTCAGCAATACTTTCTGTTGTGATAAGAATGTCAGGTAAGTGTCAGACCTGACAGTCTTAATTATTTAATCATTAATTACCTTAATGCATCTGGCATGACAGTCTTAATTATTGTATTATTGGTTGAACAATCCAGCTACAGGCAGTGTTGTAGCCTAGCACTACTCTGGATCTCTGGAAGATTCTTACATTGACGGCAGGTTCTGTAGCATCTACATATAATCAGTACAGAACCAAAACAGTACATGGTTGGTTTTAGCGGGAAAGTTGTATTTATAGCCAATCAGTCCCACCACAGCCATGCCATGTGTCCTTATAGCCAATGAGGTCCGCCACAGCCATGCCATGTGTCATTATAGCCAATGAGGTCCGCCACAGCCATGCCATGTGTCATTATAGCCAATGAGGTCCGCCATAGCCATGCCATGTGTCATTAGCCAATGAGGTCCGCCATAGCCATGCCATGTGTCATTACAGCCAAAGAGGTCCACCACAGCCATGCCATGTGTCCTTATAGCCAATGAGGTCCGCCATAGCCATACCATGGCTGAATTTAATGATGTGCCTGGTGCTGTGTGTGGGTATAAAGCCCAGTAGAAGCAGTAGAGGGCCCGTACTGTATACTTGATATCACCCAGAAACTAATGTGCATATGAAGCACATGAATCCTAATATGCATAACACGCAGACACATGCATTGTAAACTTCCCAAATCTCACTGAAATTCATTGAGCCTCAACCTGGGATCTGTGATCCCCCAGAACAGTTGATGTCTTGCCATTCAAATCTGCACAGGATGAGAGAAGGTGTCATACTGTCACAGCCATTGACTGCATGTCACAACCCCTCCGTATCAGTGCCCCCTGCTGTCTAAAATGGGGACTCACATGGAGCCTCCTGCCAAATACTTAACACACTGGGGATGGCTTCATAAGAAGCTGTAGAAGTGTTGTATCGAAATAAGGAAATCAGTACTTTTGGTTTTAATGTAGAGATTGATGAATGGGATTCTATGGCAACTGAGCAACTTCTATGAGCAACTGATATGTTGTCTTTGTGAATTGTTTGTTTCTGTCTGTACTGTGAGTCCTATGGAGTGAGTTTTGCGTTTTTGCTGCTCTTTTGGCTAGGGCCCACTTGAAAAAGAGGCAACTGCCTCAATGTGTTTGTATCCTAGTAAAATAAAGGAGAAATAAAAAACAAAGTCAAGAGTGTGTAGATACAGATGTTGTGCTGTAAATCAAACTTATAGTCTCCCCCTTTCCCCCTCTCACCTTACTGTCCAGTCTAGTCTTTACACTGTACTCTGGCACGACCCCCTCTCACCTTACTGTCCAGTCTAGTGTTTACACTGTACTCTGGCACGACCCCCTCTCAACTTACTGCCCAGTCTAGTGTTTACACTGTACTCTGGCACGACCCCCTCTCACCTTACTCTCCAGTCTAGTGTTTACACTGTACTCTGGCACGACCCCCTCTCAACTTACTCTCCAGTCTAGTGTTTACACTGTACTCTGGCACGACCCCCTCTCAACTTACTGTCCAGTCTAGTGTTTACACTGTACTCTGGCACGACCCCCTCTCACCTTACTCTCCAGTCTAGTGTTTACACTGTACTCTGGCACGACCCCCTCTCAACTTACTGTCCAGTCTAGTCTTTACACTGTACTCTGGCACGACCCTGTGATGCACCATAGAGGACGTCATGATGAAACTGTTATCCGCTTGTGGGAAAAAAAACCTCTCTTGGGAGAATACAAATTGCCAAGAGAATTGTGTTCCAAGTGAATTGTTCAGCGAGGGTGAAATTGAATGGTCTATTAGCTTGTAATCCGTTTGCTAATTACCCTGCTTTGCAAAGGCCCCAGATGAACAGTAATTTGGCAAAACTAAATATTTAAAGACCTGTCATTACTTCTGACTAAAATGTCATGCATACACTATGGTGTTTCAATGTAGTTGTAGAATTGAGCAGCAGACTGACAGGACATAAACTGTCCATATTAATTTTACAACTAGCATACTACTAGTATACTACTACTACTACTACTCACTGCTACTCACTACTACTACTACTACCACTACTACCACTACTACTACTACTACTACTACTATTACTACTACTCCTCCTCATCCTCCTCCTCCTACTACACACTACTAACATGACTGTGAATAACAATTCCATCCAATAAGTCAGACAACAATTGTGGTTAAAAATGCTCTTCTAAACATCTCACGTCATATAGGCTACATTGTATTAGAGCTGACTTCCCTCAGAGATGAGTAAGTCCTTGTAGTGGATATAAGGAGGTAGGGTGGTGTCTTTGCCTGTATGCTATTTATATGGTACACTTGGTTTTGCAGGCTCATTAGCATTTAGTTTTGCTGATAGTAACCTGATGCGGTTGGTTGCTAATTATTTTTCCATGCTAGTACTTAGTGGATAGGGATACCTGCTCAACACTAAGTAAAAAACAACACAGTGCAAAGTTTTGTTTTTCCAGTTTCAGTACAACAGTTTTCGAAACAAAAGAGGGAACTGTAAATTCATTTGTGCCTATATCATAAACATGTCTCTGGTCACCTATGTGTCCTATAAGCCATACTCAGCCAAAATGTGATTTGTAACGTCTCTGTTTCGTTTACCCTCTGCAGAGTGATCAGCAGAGCTCCAGGCCTGAAGCTGGTTGTAGAGACCCTGATAACATCTCTGAAGCCCATCGGGAACATCGTAGTTATTTGCTGCGCCTTCTTTATCATCTTTGGGATCCTGGGTGTGCAGGTGAGACTATGAAATCACATTTCTGCCTAGTTTCTTTTCACATGCATCGTTAGTGTTTTATTTGTACGTTTAAAAAAAAAACTGTCTTGCTATTTATTCTTACTCTTTTGTATACCTTGATATGGGCCATGCACTGTGTGTGATGTATGTAAATAAAGAATGAATGGATGAAATACACACCATGGACATCACTCAACAAATGAAAGACTATTTAGCTTTTGCACAATTCTCATTTAATCTCTTTTACATTGCAGGCATGTGACATGAAGTATATCTGCAAAAATATTTGTTGGTATAATGTAAAGTCAACTCCAATACCTGACAAGGTTGAGCATTCGCTCAAAAAATGTTCATCATGATGTGAACTTGAATTGTTGAGCTGGACTTTAGTTGGTAATTGGTAATGATGTCATCGGCAGTGATGCAAAAGGAAGTACCTCACTCATGTGGTAAAACTAAACATTCAGTTGTACCTTTTCTCATTACAGTTGTTCAAAGGGAAGTTCTTTGTGTGTCATGGTGAGGACGTGAGGAACATCACCAACAGGTCTGACTGTCTCCTTTCCGACTACAAATGGGTCAGACACAAGTACAACTTTGACAACCTGGGCCAGGTAAGGTTTTCAGAGAGGCCAATGGGTAATGATTGTTTGTACAAATGACTCAAATGCAATGGATTTCTGAAGATTCTCCTTCATCCAGGTCCTATCTTAAATCCAGTAATCAAGCCATTGTAATCGTATTATATATATTTATTTTGTCTTCCTCACAGGCTCTGATGTCTCTGTTCGTCCTGGCCTCTAAGGATGGCTGGGTAGATATCATGTACGATGGACTAGATGCTGTTGGAGTGGATCAACAGGTGATAATAATAATTATTATAATAATACACAGGAGGATAGTCAAACTCTTACGACTGCCTCTTTTCTCAGTGTGGATATGCTATATATTCTGAAGCCATGAACTCAAACTTAAGTTTAAATCTGCCATGATAAATTGTTTTACATTTTAGACCAGAGAATTATGAATGAATATAGAGATGCGCATACAGGATTCTATGGGTATGTGTAGTACCACTGCTCATATGTACCATTATAACATGACTCGATTCTGTAGAATGCACCGTTCACTTGAAAGGGTTCTCCCCAACGTTCACACGTCTCTTATTTCTGAATATGTAACGTAATCGTCTAGAGACCACTGTCAATGGCAACGGGCAATGTCTGTTACCTTGCGATGTTAGCCTTTGACACTTGGAAAACTGCTGAACTGTTACCTTGCGATGTTAGCCTTTGACACTTGAAAACTGCTGAACTGAGCAAAACGTGCAGTTTCTAGCACATAATCATTATCATAAACATGATGAAATACAGAAAGAAGATATATATGAGCTTAAGGCCGTCCCTGTCGTGGAATACTGCCCTTCATAGAGATTAAGACCCCTCTGCTTTGCGTTGCTGTCCTTCCTCTCCTCCTTGTGGAACGTTTTCCCTCACTTGGTACACTGCTTGGGGAAGCCATGGCTTAATGCTTCGGGAGTCAGTCTTAGAAATGGAAAATGGCAGATTAGATTCAAATCACATCTGTACCGTGTGCCAAAGCACCCAACCTCACACTGCATCAGGGACAAGCAATGCCCTGTAATAACTATAAGTCTCTTTGGATAAAAGTATCATGTAATGTTATGTAATGCAATGCTAGTGAAGGAAGCACCAGCAATTGTATTGCAGTTGTACTGGTTTTGTCGTTTCACTCTCACACACTCAAGCGCATGTAATTTCATCATACCTCTTAACCCTCTAGTTGTGTTAGAAACATGGTTATGTTCATGGTGTTAACGGTCAAAATTGACCGCCTACACAAAAAAGGTAATAACACATTGATTAAAAATCTGATTTGCATATTTTGTGATTAATACCTTTTAGACATCCTTTTGAAACATTTCCAAGGTGATTCAGGTGTTATTCTACTTTGATTTAGTGATTTGTAGGCTTTTTTTTTCTTATTTTGCACCAAATGTAACAAGTTTTTGTATCTTCCACAATTCTTTAGGTTTTTATTATATTTAATTTTGACCATTTGAATAGGTTAGCTGGAGGATATCATGAAATGTAATTTGTGTATGATGAAAAATAGAGAAGTTATTTAAGAATGAAGTTTCAAAACGGTCATTTTTGACTGTAACACAACCAGAGGGTTAACCTTGGAATATTGTAACATTTCTTTGTTTAGTTTATAGTCTTTACATGCCATTGGAATTCCCATATAAACTCTTGTGTTTGCTGCTGTATTTCCACAGCCCCAGATGAACTACAACCCCTGGATGCTGCTGTACTTCATCTCCTTCCTGCTGATCGTGTCCTTCTTCGTGCTCAACATGTTCGTGGGCGTGGTGGTGGAGAACTTCCACAAGTGCCGACGCCATCAGGAGGCGGAGGAGGCCAAGCTCCGCGAGGAGAAACGTCTCAAGCGCATGGAGAAAAAAAGACGCAGTAAGGAGAAGGAGCTTGCTGGTCGGTAGTCATTCCACTTCTTTCTGAGTCTTGCTTGAAAACCTGCCGTCCGTTGCAGTACCTTACCGCGCTAGCTAAATTCCTTTGCTAATGTTGCGTTTCAGTAGCCTCTTGTACCCCCGCCTGCTCGTTGACGGTGTTTTTTTTTTTCGCTGACGTTCGAGTGATGAGTTTGGAGCCCTTAGCTTGCGCTAGATCCTCGCTGATTTGCCTGGGAATGTTACCCAGAATGCCCTGTGGCTTGCATGCTAGTTTGCCTAATGAGGCGGAGACAGGAGGAGAAGTGGGCGACACTAAAGGGAGTCCCTCTCTCCTCCTCTCTTGCATGCAGGCTAGTCTGCCCATAGTTCATAGGCGAAGGTTTTGTTTTTATTAATGCTACTGCTTGCTTTCATTGTGAAGGCTTGCTGACCTTTTTATACCCTAACTGTGTCAATCCACTGTCCCCTACAAAGATATTGACATTTAGTTTTCTACTACACACAGTAATAAATTACACCCTATTTAGATTGAATATTGAAATGCAGTTTGTAATTAATCCGACTGCCCCGATCCTGCAATGGCTACAATGGCTACAATGGCTATGCAGTGGCTATGTATTGACTTCAAATGATGATGGTAGTTGACAGTGAATGACAGAGAAACAAAGCACACATTGCCAACCAGAAGCCTTTAAACACCCCAAACATTAACCAGAGCTCATGATTATAATGGCACATAATGGAGTGCAAATGTAATAGGTAATTGCAAGATAGATACATACATTCAGAACAGATAAATATATTATTTTGTAGTAGGTAATTAGGAGATAAACAGATATCCTTTAATACTTGAATTATTTGGGTCATTGACATGCTTTAGTGGCAGATGTCAGGTGGTGCAACCGCGGCTAATATCACTATTGCGTTTAAACATTTTATGCATACAATAGTGGCATTAGCTTACGTCCCTAATGTCTACTGCTAAAACATGTCAATGAGCCAGATAACAGACGTCCAGCTGATTTGTGGTCCTGGAGGACAGGTGATTACTGAACTCATCAGAATTATTTGCATAGCTTAGCATAATCACTGGAAGTAAATGGGAGCATTAGCATCAAGCCACAAGCGATCACAGGATGGGATTAAATGACTGTTTTGCACTCTGTTGAATGTTATATTAATTTTAAAGTAGTTTATAAGTACATTTAATGAGATTTGCTCTCATAGACTTGCATTGCTATGCTTAATTTGGCTGTACTGTTTAACTAGGCAATGCAAACACACACATACAGTAGACGGAATATGCTATGTATCCTCATATTTTACTGGGACTTAACTACATATGAGCATTTATTTAAATGAGTTGGACTGTTCCTTTAAGTCATCCTCCCTGAAGGGCAGGTGATTACTAAACTCATCTGAAGGGCAGGTGATTACTAAACTCATCCCGCTGCCTCTGTTCTTGGAGCCATTCTGTCAGTGTTTTGGGATGTGTGGGATTATCTTGCTGTCCAATATGTACCGTACGTACATGCCTTTGGCTCTGTAGTTTTGTCTGATGCTCTTTGCTTCAAGTAATTTCTGTTCTGATGAGAGATACAATTTTCCTAATTGAATTTAAGGGAACATTAGATATGAAGCAATTGCCTCTCTGTAAAGTAATGTTTCATATCTCTAATTTTCATAGTTTGATTCGTGGGCATGGGCCTGCAATCTAGATTGAGATACAAAGGGTTGATAGTTTGATAAATATGATAAACAAAGATTATTTTCTGTCTACATGTGATCTAATATATAGGTTATGATAATAATGATAAACATTTAATTCACATGTACAGTACTATTAAATTTAATATGGGGGAAATGGGGAATCTATTGGGCTCAATCAAACTGTATGGGTGTTCAAAATATTCTGGCTGCCAATGTGTTTGTGTGTTTAGTAGAGACAATGTGTTTAGTAGAGATAATCGTTTGAGGAACCTGATTTATACCTCAGTGTTTTTACGCTCTTTGCTTCTCAAGAACCTGACCAGGACAGCTGTCAGCTTTAGTCGAAGGTCTTTCGACCTGCTCACTGTCTGATTAGTAGGCTTTGAAAACAGAGCAATATAGCCAAATATGAAAAAAGCAGGTTTATGAGACTCTCATAAAAGTGGTGATCTAGAATTTTAATCAGATCTCTAAACAAGCCCATACTGTTTTCTTTTGAAATATTTTAACCACATTTCCTCTCATCAGACTTATTTTTTTGTATAATTTTGTAGTACCTTTTCTCTTTTTGTAGCAATTAGTGTTTTGTATCAACATGCAATGGATTTTGTTGTATTTTAAGTTTTTATTCATTTGCAGCATACATTCTAAAATGAATACATTTCCAGTTGCATTAGTCATAAGTAGACTACGTAAATGCAGTCTATATGATTTGTTTGGTGTTCAGTGAAGTAAATTCAGTTTCGATTCATACAAATGTACAAAAATCAGGCAGAGCTGCCAAGGATGCAGGAAGAAGTTGAATATACCCTGGCCACACACACACACTCAATTTCTAAATATATCCTGGACACACACACACACACCTTCCAAGAATATTTACCCTGCACACACACTTTCCAAATATACCCTGGACACACACACACACACCTTCCAAGAATATTTTCACAAGATTATGTGTTACGTGTAGATTCTCTCAGTAACTGTCATCGTTCTTCTAGATATAATGCTGACGGGTGTCAGTGGGCCGAGCGTGGATGGCAGAGTGCAAGGTATTGATTAATGTTTGGCATGTTTGTGTCTTCTTCATCCGGGCGGGGGGCGTTGGGGGGTCACATCCACCGGATGTTGTGAACACTCATGGGAAGACATAAAGACATCCCGCGTCATTCCAAGTGGTTTCTCAACCTCACTCCATCGGATACCCATCCACAGATGACAATGGGACCCGTTTCTATGTGGTGTGCGTTGATGAAAATGGGACCCGTTTCTATGTGGTGTGCGTTGGGACCCGTTTCTATGTGGTGTGCGTTGTGTGTCCAGTGTTCCACTGATCATCTTCACGTTCCCAAATACCAACCAACCAAACGACCGACCACTACCAACCAACCGCTACCAAAATCACAACCACTACCAAAATCACAACCACTACCAAAATCACAACCACTACCAAAATCAAGTCAACACAAGCTCACATCCATCACATATTACCGGAATGTATAGTGACACATGCCCTGAATCTCAAATGGCGCACTTATGCACTTCGGGCACTATGTTTCAGGGCATAACTAACAAGCCATACGCAGTAAAACATGAACACTGAAGTGCACAAGTGCACCATTTGAGATTCAGGGATGGTTTCCATAAGTATCGCATTACTTCAGTCATCACCTGCACCACTTCTTCTGCATTTAGTTTTATCAAGTTGAACATGGCCGGAAGTCACCGTATACTTTGGTAACAGTTTTATTTTGACAGCGAAGGCGATATAATTTAAATGACTAGCCATTAATAAGGGATTTACCTTAGAAATAGTATTTATTTAATATAATTGTCTGGCTGTATTCCTGTTGTTTTCTGCCTTAAGCCCAGAGATGCCATTACTCAACTTACTCTCAATTTATGGATGATGTCAAAAGCTCATAGCCCGTTGTATTGTGAATGTTGAGCATTTATAACATTTTGGTCGAGAACAGCGGCATTGCACTTGCTAATGGAACTCGTGGAAGTTTGAAGATAACTAAACAAGCTGGTAAAAATCAGACTTCTTTATCAGGCCTCTTCATCAGACCTCCTGGTCTTGACATTCAAAATGACAACACATGTTTAATTAATCCATTAGCAAGCATAAACCAAGAACGCAGATCTTGCATAGTGTTGGTAATCGTCTTGTTTAGACTACCCCTCGAGCACACACAAGAGGGGATCCAGATTTATCAACATCTGCCCTGCAGCCAATGATGAGCATGACCTTGAGAGTGTTTTCAAGAGCATATCAGGGCAGAAAGAATGAGTTGTTGAAAAAGTTGTAAAGTGAGAGACAACACTTGAAGTAGAATGTGTACCTCAAAGCACTACATTTTTTAAAATCTCAACTCCAACAAGTATTCCAAAAACCTTTTTTGATGCAACACTACATCGCACCACTACCACTGCATCTGTGTGGGTATAATTGAGAATGCCACAGAGAGGGCTTCCACCAGCAGCCTCATCTACTCAGACCAGCAGTTTGTACCTCTTTTAGCTGCACCCACAGCAAGCTGGGGCCCTTAACCTTAAACCTTAGTCAGTGGGTTTTTAAATATTGTGTTCTACACACTGAGATACATATGTACATACATGGGACAGCTGGTTCTACAGCAATGCAAGACCCTAATATTTAAAATTATGGAGCTCAAAATTCTTTTGTTGTCAAAATATTGTGGTACGCCTTTGCAGGAGATACTAGGACGTCACGTGGCATCTGCTGCAGCCTGGACACCAGCTACAGGCACCATTGTGGCCATCATGACTGTCTGCAGTATGGCGGCCGAGACAATAGTGGCAACATGTCTGCAGTATAGCTGCTGAGACAATAGTGGCAACATGTCTGCAGTATAGCTGCTGAGACAATAGTGGCAACAGTGAGCTTGTTCTCGAACTGACTGCATGAGTCAGCATGAATTTGCATCTACGTAGGTGCTTCACCCGCGGGAGGCAATGCTGCACAAAGGAGAGGAATCTTCCCGCTTGTCTGTCAGGTCAGCATCAGCCTCCTGTTGAGGCAGCACACAGAAATCTGTTAGATGTCCAAAGTAGCTGAGATTGAGGCCTATGAGAGCTGTGGGGTAATTTCCTGCCAAATAAGATTTTGCTCTGTTCTAACTGGCTTCAGAACAGCAGTTGTAGGATGGAACTCAACACCAAAAATGCTAAAATAGTCTGTCTGTCTGAGAATCAACCACGTGGGGGACAAAAATCAGTTTCAAAGCCCTGGTTAGATGTCCAGTACTTTCCTCTATTCTGGCAAAGTGTCAACAACAGTGTCATCCTTGGTTACTTCAGCACATGCTATCGCTGACACATATTTGGAGAAAGGCAGTTGCTCCTCTCCTGCTCCTCTCCTGCTCCTCTCCTGCTCCTCTCCTGCTCCTCTCTTGCTCCTCTCTTGCTCCTCTCTTGCTCCTCTCTTGGCCCATGGACGCTTCTCTCTTGGCCCCTCCCATGGACGCTTCTCTCTTAGCCAATGCACCCATACAGTACTGTGGGCTAGAGCCAGCACCCATTGCTTCATGCACACATACTGTACTGCCTCAGCGTTGAGCCATTGGACAGCTGTGAAGAGGGCTAGAACCAACACCCTTTCCTCTCCACCACAGTATATACAGTATAATGTATATTCAACACTATTCTGAGCATAAGCACATGATCCAATTCAGTGTATAACTTTAAATGTGACTCCACTGTTGAATTGATACAGTTAATTATGAAGGATAGGCCTTGAAAGAGGTGAATTTAACTCTGTATCAAATAGGACAATATGCTGTATGTGTGAAAAAGTGTTGGATAAACACTGCACAATGTGCTGCAGAGCCTCAGGTGGATCTCCTTTGCAATCCTGTTGACAGTCTTGGTTTATAGGGGAAGCTTTTAGGGGAAGCTTTTCACTATTTTCAGGATCTAGAAGGAGAGCTCTTGGTTTATAGGGGAAGCTTTTCATTATTTTCAGGATCTAGAAGGAGAGGACAACGCTGCTTCTTTAGGTATCATTATTTTTTTTGCCGTGCTGACGTTTTGGCTCTAAGAGATGAAGGCTTAGAGCTGAAAATTCAGCACAACAAAAAAATAAAGTAGTGAAGCGTCTTTGAGTGTTAAGAAAAGCGCTACCAAAAACCGTATTATTATTATTATTATTGTTATTATTATTATACTGTAAAGAAGTAGTGTTGCGCTCATTTTTTACACACCGAATCAACCAATAAGAGTTACAGGTGTTTTTTTGCTATTGCTGTCACAGTCACATGTCATACTTCACTCAGGGTTTTCAGGGTTTTCAGTCACATGTCATACGTCTCTCAGGGTTTTCAGGGTTTTCAGTCACATGTCATACGTCACTCAGGGTTCTGAGCCACTCGCCGCTACCATTCATTTCAAGCAACTCATTAGCTGTTAACTGACTCAGAAAGAAGTGCATCGTCTACTAAGCCAATCATGTGTGCCGTTTTATATAATTATGAATGTCTGTTTGAATGTGTGTTTGTGTGTGTGTGTGTGTGTGTGTGTGTGTGTGTGTGTGTGTGTGTGTGTGTGTGTGTGTGTGTGTGTGTGTGTGTGTGTGTGTGTGTGTGTGTGTGTGTGTGTGTGTGTGTGTCAGTTTTCTTCAACATCTCTCCTGTGTTGTATATCCATTCTGTTTAGTCATTCCTTCTCATTGTTTGAAATGTCATTAATCTCCTTGGTTTTCTCTCTCGCTGGAGGTGTTCCATCATTTTGCCCAGATGTTATTTGCTCCCAGCTCAGCTGCACTCATACCTTTTTTTTAAATGTATTTTGTTGCATTGTTCCTTCTCATCAATGCATGTATTTGACAGGTTTTGAGAACATTTATGACATTCAACACATTTTCCATTTTCCTTTCAGCTGAGGATTCTATGGTGGCATATCACATTAATATGAAGGGTGACAATCGAGACCTTTTCATCAGCTTATGTACACATTCAAATTTAATATTTTGGTCTTGGACAGTAATGGCTTAAGAACCACATATTTATTTTTCTTTATTACTCCCATTCATCGGTTATATCATGGGTTAGGGTTAGGGTTATATCATGTACAGTTTGGCAGCCCACATAACAGTTTTTTTGTGTAATCAGATTGGCAGGAAGCAAATGTCATATTTCCCCTCTCCCACGGAAACGCTTAGGCCCTACATAGCAACATACATGTGTTTGTTCATAAACATAAACATAAACAAATTTGCTATCCGTTTTATCAGGGAAATATCAGTTTTATCAGGGACATATCAGTTTTATCAGGGAAATATCAGTTTTATCAGGGACATATCAGTTTTATCAGGGAAATATCAGTGTTATCAGGGCAAACTCACCACACTATGAGTTTCTACTTCACTTCTCCTGACAATTTTAATTTGAACTGGATTCTCTTAACAAATATTGTATATTCAAAATGCCTGTTGCCTGTAACCACAAAGACAGCAAGCGATCTGCATGTGGTAACAGTTGGCACCATGTTTAGTTAATGGACCAGTGTCAAATTACTTTCAGGGAAGAGGATAGCATCACTACTCTATGTGGCAATGGTCAACTGTTATGCATGTTTGAGATAGGAAAACATATATATGTGATTTTCAGCATAATTTTCCTGGCCTGTCCAAGCCACATCTCTCACACTTGCAGAACTGTCTCGCAGTGTGCCATGGTGTTTCACAGTGTTTCATGGTGGTGTGGAGAAGTCTTTGTGGCACCGTTGAAAAGCATGACGTAGTGGAACATGACATGTAGTCAGTGTAAGTCTAATCTGAAAGGAGGTGAAAGACTTGGATTACTATGACCATGTTGAACACTTGTACTTGTAGTGTGTTACACAGTGTACTGTATTTCCCAGTGGGTACTGTGACCATGTTGAACACTTGTACTTGTAGTGTGTTACACAGTGTACTGTATTTCCCAGTGGGTACTGTGACCATGTTGAATACTTATACTTGTAGTGTGTCCCAGTGACCTAGTACTGAAGTGGAACACAGAGAAACAAAACATTGTTTAAAACAGGGGCCTGGGTGGTATGTTCACCTTGGGGGAGGGGCCTGGGTGGTGTGTTCACCTTGGGGGAGGGGCCTGGGTGGTGTGGGGGAGGGGCCTGGGTGGTATGTTCACCTTGGGGGAGGGGCCTGGGTGGTGTGGGGGAGGGGCCTGGGTGGTGTGTTCACCTTGGGGGAGGGGCCTGGGTGGTATGTTCACCTTGGGGGAGGGGCCTGGGTGCTGTGTTCACCTTGGGGGAGGGGCCTGGGTGGTGTGTTCACCTTGGGGGAGGGGCCTGGGTGCTGTGTTCACCTTGGGGGAGGGGCCTGGGTGGTGTGTTCACCTTGGGGGAGGGGCCTGGGTGCTGTGTTCACCTTGGGGGAGGGGCCTGGGTGCTGTGTTCACCTTGGGGGAGGGGCCTGGGTGGTGTGAGAAGGAGGACAGCTGGGTGTCCTGTAGGTTACAGCTGGGTGTTGCTTCATGTCCTGTAGGTTACAGCTGGGTGTTGCTTCATGCCCTGTAGGTTACAGCTGGGTGTCCTGTAGGTTACAGCTGGGTGTCCTGTAGGTTACAGCTGGGTGTTGCTTCATGTCCTGTAGGTTACAGCTGGGTGTTGCTTCATGCCCTGTAGGTTACAGCTGGGTGTTGCTTCATGTCCTGTAGGTTACAGCTGGGTGTTGCTCCATGTCCTGTAGGTTACAGCTGGGTGTTGCTCCATGTCCTGTAGGTTACAGCTGGGTGCTGTGTAGAGTACAGCTGGGTGTTGCTTCATGCCCTGTAGGTTACAGCTGGGTGTTGCTTCATGCCCTGTAGGTTACAGCTGGGTGTCCTGTAGGTTACAGCTGGGTGTTGCTTCATGTCCTGTAGGTTACAGCTGGGTGTTGCTTCATGCCCCTGTAGGTTACAGCTGGGTGTTGCTTCGTGTCCTGTAGGTTAGTGCTGCCCTGTGACAGATGGAGGAGGCGTCATTGCTGTACCTCTTGTGCATATGACTCCAGCTGCATATGAATAATGTTGAGATGCTCTGCACTGAGCAGCAAAAACGGCAATGTCTGAGGCTTCAAACCTTACCATTATTTCTTCCATTCTGTTATTCTTAACAACGTGCCCCATAATCATATTGCAGTGCAGTATGAGAAACATGGACATGGAGTCCATCAACTAAAACATAAATCGCACGTTAACATTAATGGGCTGTACCATAACATTAAAGTAAGGAAAGATGTACACAGATCTGCACTCATTACATTTTTATTTGCGTGCACAGTGAGTTAACATTACCATATCCAAACTTATGGGTTCTTCATTCCTGCATTGTGCTACAGCGTGTCAGGATATAAGTTATGGGTTCCTCATTCCTGCATTGTGCTATATTGTGGCAGGATAATGGTGGAAAGCAGCTAATTGCATTACCAGTGGCTATTTCAGGCTCTCCGTGCTTGGCATATTAACCATATACCTACCTTTTTAACCCTTTAAGCGCCACACTTTATTTTTCAAAAAAGCTGAATATTGGCATGATAAATTCAAATGACTGTGGCTTGACACTGGTAACAGATAGAGCTTGACTGTCAATTAGACAAATATTGGGGATGACCCCAAGATTATTTTGGGAGTAAATATGCATACCTAATTTGCATATTATGACGTCATATGGTGGCGGCCATTTTGAATTTTTAATAATTTTTGGAAAATATTGATACTTTTCAATAGATTATTGAATTTATTGAGCAATATTTGACATTCCATTACTATCACATAGTGCACATACACTATGGTCAAGGAAATAAGTAGTTTTAGGCAGAATATATATAGTATATAAGCGCCACAATTTATTTTTCAAAAAAGCTGAATGTTGGCATGATAAATTCAAATGACTGTGGCTTGACACTGGTAACAGATAGAGCTTGACTGTCAATTAGACAAATATTGGGGATGACCCCAAGATTATTTTGGGAGTAAATATGCATACCTAATTTGCATATTATGACGTCATATGGTGGCAGCCATTTTGATTTTTTAATATTTTTTGGAAAATATTGATAATTTTCAATAGATTATTGAATTTATTTAGCAATATTTGACATTCCATTACTATCACATAGTGCACATACACTATGGTCAAGGAAATAAGTTGTTTTAGGCATAATATATAGGCCCTATAGTATATATTGTAATATTGCAATAATATAATGCAATAATATTGAAATATATAATGCAACAATTACTACTTTTGCCATGAGGGCCGAACATGTTTGTATCTGTAACCTGTACCTTTTTACCTTGTGAAACTTTCACAGAAAGGGTCAGCACACATATTCAATTCATATTTATGCCTATTTTTACATCTGTATAACCTATATGGCCTTTGGAGTAGGCGCTGTATAGGCAGTAAAATGGTTGATCATGGCACAGTCTAGCAGTGGCTTCTACAGTTTGTCACTTACATTTCACAAAACTAATGGGCAAACTGTCAACATAATGGGTATGAAATCACAAGTATCATGTCCATAGTATTGTGTCCAACGTAATTAGGCTACGTTATAGCCTGACACCTGAAGCCGATCAGGAACACAATCCCCGCCCCCTCGCGTGGAGAGCGCAGCGCCCTTCCACCCTCTCCCCCGTTTGAGGGAAATATATCGCCACCTCTTTCGTCTCTATTTGCTGTTTTACTGATTTGTATAACTCTTACAAAGACAGTCAAAACGCTGTGACCAGTCTGATTGTCAACAACGAGTCTAAAACATTCATGTTTTAGGGTTGCCTATGCGTCTTCTCTTCACCGTGCGTTCTATTACCAAAACCTCTCCATACGGAGATATGGCCACGTTCGCCGCTGCCATCCACCCAGTAGAAGTCAGAAAGAGGGACAGAATGAGTGCGTGTGTGCTGCTTGGTGAACAGTGTTTGTCTGATCCCAGGATTATTGCGTTTGCGTCCGGATAGGTGGCTACCCGCATAACCGGGGGCTGAATGGAGGGAGCCCAAGCTAACATACCAGACCCACTTCTCTCACCCCTAATTCCTCCACCAATACCTGTATGGACACTACGACTGCATTCGCCACTACCACCGACTCCTTTGAGATCGGATAAAGTCACCGAATGAGTGTCAATGTGTGTGTGTGCTTAGAGAACATCCTTGCTTCGCATGTCGGCATCACTGCCTTCGGAAGTTTCGCCACGGTAAACAAAGAGTGCTCGTCCGATCATTATCCTCCTCGTGAGATAAAAACTGTCATTGGGAGTCAGAATAGTCAAATAACATGCCCAGAACTTCACCACGATTCAACTTCTCACTAGCCATGATGAAATAGCTCGCTGATAGTTCACTGATAACAACACAAATCCAACTCGTACGCCTCGAGTCAAAGACGCAAAGTGGCTACTTCCGCATTTTGTTGTCGCGTCACTTGTCGCGTCTTTTACTGCTTCACCAAAGACTCTGTGAACTACAAAATGACGCAATCGTAGTCTTGTTTGAAAGGGTAGCATGTCTGCCAACTACTGGTAGGGAGGATGAACTCTATTAAGACCGCTGGTTTGATCTACATGCGCTTTTGTTCATGATGACGCACCGTCGCAATTCTGCGACTTTGGCGCTTAAAGGGTTAACATCCCGTCTTTACACAAACACAAACATATGTGGTTGTTGTAGCATTACTGTCCATTAACAAAATAAACATATGTAAGTTGTTGACTAATCATTCTGCTGAAATTCTTCCAGAAATAATTTGCACCAGCATCAACAAATGATAAAATATATAAACTTAGTTATATAAAGTGATGAGCAGCATTTGAAAGTTCATTTAGATTAACATTAATCTTCCAGCTAAAGTAATACATCTCCTATGTCTTAAAGTAATACATCTCCTATGTCTTAAAGTTTGAAGCAGATTGTGACATCATCAGGCTTATTTAAACTGTGCTTCAACATAGTAGCCTGTAAAGTCTGTAAAAATCTGAGAATTACTGTGTAATTTTATTATTATTATTATTATTCATTCGTATCTGTACATTTGCAAGTGTTCACATTTTGGTCAGAATCATGTACATATACAAGGAACTTGACTCCAACAGGATTGCTAGATTTTAAAGGAACTCTTCATTTGTTTTCTTTTTTGAAACTGGCTTCTGTGCTATTGCAAGGTGAATTTAGGGAGGGCGTTGTGTGAGGGCAAGGTGTTTGAAATACTATCCACACCAAATAATTAAGTGTAGTCTTGCATCATCAATCCTAATCTGAGGAAATCACCAATTTAGCACATGATTAACACATGCAACCTACTGTACTGTAGATCTATTGGATAAAACTAGTAGAGAAGGCCTGACTGTGTTTCAACACAGAGTGAAGTGTATTCATGTTATTAAACTAGTTGAGAAGGCCTGACAGTGTTTCAACACAGAGTGAAGTGTATTCATATTATTAGGTAACTTGGGTATCGGTAGAAACTGAGCCAATATCTTTTGAAACATATTGTGGCTGCAGATGAAATCCATATTTTCCTGTATAGCTTTATAATTCATTTTGTTTTTCTTTGTTGTTATTACATCTTTGCCATAATTGTCTTACACCACTAAGCCATTGATCTTGCTTCAACCAAAACTTTCTCTTTTATTGCTTAGCCACCTGTGATGTGCTTTTATATATTTTTTTTTACAATGTTAAGCTGACAAGTCGTTGTTAAAAAGGGACTGGTAGTGTCATTGCAGGGAGATTTTAGGAAATTCACAGCCTTCCTTTGGCGTTTAATCTCATATCTCAACAGGTTGCATGGAGAAGAAAGCATGGGAACTCCTCTCTGCTTGACTGAGATGACCAAACTAAAAGACATAGTACCCGGGTATTGCACTGCTAGAGCCATAAACGCTAATGAATGAGTATAATGGAGCAGCATTACTGCTGTGATGAGCTCCAGTGGTGCACATTTAAAATATTACAAATGTACGTTCTGATTTAAATTGGGATGGATATCTGTGCCACCTCACAAATCTGAAATGACTGTTTCACCTGGTGATTAAGAGCAAATTTCTATACTCTGATGCACCGTCTCACTCTTCTTTTTTATTGGACGAAAGTGGAGTCCATCCATTTCCACTGCCTGAAAAAATCTTTTTAAGTGAGTTTGGCCTCCAGTGATGTGGACGTTCTTTTGAAGAATTGATATGGCATGACATCAGACTAGTTTAACTGCCAGCAGGAACCAAATGTTCAATCAATTTTCCCTCTGCAAAATACCGCTCCCTCTCTCTTTCTCTCTTTCTCTCTTTCTCTCTCTCTCTCTCTCTCTCTCTCTCTCTCTCTCTCTCTCTCTCTCTCTCTCTCTCTCTCTCTCTCTCTCTCTCTCAACCCTTACCCCCTCTTCAAGGCTCAAGGCTTTGGACTAGCTGAGGGCTAATTTGGCTCGCCCCCCTCCCTGGTCTCGCTTGTTCTACTTTTTACTGGTGAAACTGGATACTTGATGCGCAAGCCAAACTGAGAATTCCACATTCACCTCCTCACTGAACTAAACAGTGCAGTACCCAAAGGCTACAGTCTGTAAAACACCTTTGCAAATGCCCGGCCTTTGCTCAGTTGTTATCTTAATTATAACCACACCACTAAAATGAAAGGATTTACACCACTAATATGGAAGGACATTATATTTATTCACAGTGGGTTAGTAAACATGGCAGAGTGGCATGGAGTAGCAGTGCTCACACAACTCATTCAAAAAAGACTGAAAGGCAAGATGGTCAAACGTTCAGTCTCAGAGCAAAGAGGATTTGTGTTGTAGAGTCATACTTCTTGAAGGCTTCCAAAAGCAACACATCTTTGTGATCAGAAGCCTCAAAGAACGTGTAAGTCTGTCGGTCTTCTACCGCCTGCTTGAAGGAGAACAAACACCAATTTGAAAGGAAAAAACATCCAGCTGATTCAAGCCCAACGTGGACATTTGTGATTCATAACTTGCAGGTTATGAAAAGCAGTGAATGTGATGTCAGCACGTTCAGAAAATACCAATTAAACATTAAACATGGCTCCAATTAAACTGCCTGCCAGCCATGTGCTTTTTTAAGAGGCTCCAAATAATGAAGTACAGGAGGGCAATGGCTTGGCATCCTGTCCTGGGAAACTAAACTACACAATAATATTCAAACCACACAAAGCTGATGCATGGACTTCACAGATACACACATCCAGAAAACTACTCTAGTTGTAGACCTTACAGCTGACATACTGCTACATGCTACACTACTCTAGTTGTAGACCTTACAGCTGACATACTGCTACATGCTACACAAGGGGAATAAGAGACATACAAAGTTAAGACGTATGCCAGAAATCAGCTGTATGTCAGATTGAAGAGTATAGCTTTAATCTAGTAGTATTTTCACTTCTCTTCGTGTGCACAAGGTTGGCTTGACATGATTCGAGAAGTAGCAAGCCCTGTTACTCATGTTGCTCTGCCATTTCTGTAAATTGTGAGATGTATTGAGGATTCTATTTTGCTCAACAATGCTGTGTATGTTTTTTTGTAAATACATTATTGTATAGTTCTTTCTCAGGAAGAGAGCAAGAGAGCGGTTGCACACATTGTCCTCTGCCCCACGCTGCATTTATGTAAAACAATTGAAATTTGAAATTTCTTGTGACTCATTGCTGATTTGTCAGCATTCACCGTCTCTGGGCGGAGCCTATTTGCATAACTGTGGGAAACAATATAGGAAGTGGAAGAGGTGGGATGGCGTAGCGGCCGACATCCCACTGCAGAAGCTTTGAGGCCCATTGGCGCTTAAGCGATTCTGTGATTCAGTGTGTGACTCATACAAGGCCAGTCAGCACCAGGACAAGCTGTAAGCCCCTCTCTTGCTCTCTCTCCCTCTCTCTCTCTCTTGCTCTCTCCCTCTCTTCCTCTTGCTCTCTCTCCCTCTCTCTTGCTCTCTCTCTCTCTTGCTCTCTCTCCCTCTCTCTTCCTCTCTCTCCCTCTCTCTCTCCCTCTCTCCCTCTCTCTCTCTCTCTCCCTCTCTCCCTCTCTCTCTCCCTCTCTTGCTCTCTCTCTCTCTCCCTCTCTCTCTCCCTCTCTCTTGCTCTCTCTCTTCCTCTCTCTCTCTCTCTCTCTCTCTTGCTCTCTCTCCCTCTCTCTTGCTCTCTCTCCCTCTCTCCCTCTCTTCCTCTCTCTCTCTCTTGCTCTCTCTTCCTCTCTCTCCCTCTCTCTTGCTCTCTCTCCCTCTCTTGCTCTCTCTCCCTCTCTCTCCCCTCTCTCTTGCTCTCTTCCTCTCTCTTGCTCTCTCTCTCTCTTGCTCTCTCTCTCTCTTGCTCTCTCCCTCTCTCTTGCTCTCTCTCCCTCTCTCCCTCTCTTGCTCCATTTCTCTCACTTACTTTATCTCCCTCCCCCCCCTCCTCTTTGCTCTTTGCTAGTTTTCTTTCACACTGATAAGTAATGTTCTCTACACTTTTCCTCTGGATGTCTCATGTCTTTGTCCTGAATTTGCCACGCATGGGTGCAAGTGACCGCACTCTTCGCTTGTCTGTTTAATGTGCTGTACTGCTGTCTCATGTGGTGCCCCTGATACTCACCGTGTAACCCCCCACCCCCCCAGAAGCCCAGAGTAAGCCCTACTATTCAGACTACTCCTCCACTCGTCTGCTTATCCACAAGATGTGCACTAGTCACTATCTGGACCTCTTCATCACCATCGTCATCGGCCTCAACGTCATCACCATGTCTATGGAGCACTATCAGCAGCCTACGGTACGTCACCTGCAAAATACATCACATTTACAGTACATTACTGTAATTTTACATTACAGCCTACGGTACGTCACCTGCAAAACACATCACATTTACAGTACATTACTGTAATTTTACATTACAGCCTACGGTACGCCACCTGCAAAACACATCACATTTACATTACGTTACTGTAATTTTACATTAACTTGACACCAACGTCATGAGTATGACATGAGAGTGTCATAACAGTGTCATGTCATAATAATCTGTTTTATTACTTATCTTAATTCTTATCTATTATTATATGTATTATTCTTATTATCTATAGGGATGATATATAAACATTATGTCAATGTCAGAAATTGTACGACTTTGTCATTAAGTGACATTTTGTTATGATAAAGACAACCTCATGTGACTGTTTCATGACACTGTTTTGACACGGTAATGACACTATTATGTCATGCATAAAGACTTGCCAAAACTTCCTATTCAGTCCTACCTAGGGTTGCACAATAGCTGCTTTTCACAGGAAAACACAATCACTGCATCTTACAAAAAAAGTGATGGTGAGGGCTTGTTGTTATCTTGGATGTTTGTTCTTTCAAGGTAATCCATTGGAAATTGTAGTGCATGTGTGTATGGTGTGTGTGTGTGTGTGTGTGTGTGTGTGTGTGTGTGTGTGTGTGTGTGTGTGTGTGTGTGTGTGTGTGTGTGTGTGTGTGTGTGTGTGTGTGTGTGTGTGTGTGTGTGTGTGTGTGTCAACCACTATCTGTCTGCTGAGTAGGGGATCACTCTCACCAAAGATTTAACTGAATTAAACGCTGGTGGAACCAAACAGCTTCCTGCCAAGCTCTGCAAGCTGATTGGTTGCCAGATACACACGTCGAGAGCTGCTATCCCGCTTGTCACCCAATCACATGTAACACACTCAAAAAACAGGAAACATTTGTCAAGTTTTGGATTTATCTATAATTTATTTACAATTTGGGCTCAATGTCTGTTGTTTAATTCAACCGGGTGATCAAAGGGAGATTGGAGAAGAAAGTGTAAATGTGTTGTATGTTGTTACTGTTCTGTGGCCAATTGATATAGAATGGCGCTTCAACTTTATGGCAGACGTTTAGAACCAAAGCTAATGCATACACAGCCAATCAGAAATCAGCAATCTGTTTGACTGGGTCATGACGATCTTCAGGCCCACTTGACGATCTTTAGGCCCACTTGCATCAAGCGTTCCATTTATGTAGTCAACATTCTGTTGCTGAGCAGAGTTGGTTTATTCCCAGTGAAGCTTTAGGGGCATTCTCAACTTTAATGACTTGCTGTTGGCCAGGAAGAGGGGAGTGGAGGCAGCGCTTTACTTGTCACATGGGGAGAATGCTACAGTAAACACACTGGAATGGACTGGAGATCTATATGAAATGACTAGATTCAGGGCAGTCCTCTCTCTCAATGTGGTCAAGATGACACTAATACATAGGCAGAAAGGGAAATAAATCTGGTGCCACACGGATGTCTATTTTCTGTAATTTATTTTTTAGTGCAGTGAGACTAACGTTTCGACATGCGTCTTCATCAGAGTGAAGACGCATGTCGAAACGTTAGTCTCACTGCACTAAAAAATAAATTACAGAAAATAGACATCCGTGTGGCACCAGATTTATTTCCCTTTTTGCCTATGTTTTGGTCCTGCTCTGGTTGCACCGGATTGTTAATTTAGAAGCGCGGAGTGCGTATCTCCTTTGTTTAATACATAGGTAGCTTAGTGTTTCACCCTCTTGTGTGTGTGTGTGTGTGTGAGAGAGAGAGAGAGAGAGAGAGAGAGAGAGAGAGAGAGAGAGAGAGAGAGAGGGAGGGAGGGAGGGAGGGAGGGAGGGGAGAGAGAGAGGAGAGGGGAGGAGGGAGGGAGGGAGGGAGAGAGGAGAGGAGGGGAGGGAGGGAGAGAGAGAGAGAGAGAGAGAGAGAGAGAGAGAGAGAGAGATAGAGAGAGAGAGAGAGAGAGAGGGGGAGGGAGGGAGGGAGGGAGAGAGAGAGAGGAGGAGGGAGGGAGGGAGGGAGAGAGAGAGAGAGAGAGAGAGAGAGAGAGAGAGAGAGAGAGAGAGAGAGAGAGAGAGAGAGAGAGAGAGAGAGAGAGAGAGAGAGAGAGAGAATGACAGAGAATCAGGATCAATTAAATGAAATGAAATGTCTAATGTCTGAATATATCTGAGTTTGAATTTTACGAGTTCACAATGAACCAGCTCAAGAGCTAACTGCATGTTTTTATTATTCTATATTTATTTGTTGTTTTTACACAAACAAGCATTTTGTTTGTTGTTAAAAAGAACAATTTTAAGTAGTAACATTTAAAAATTAACACACATTGTCTGTCTCTCTTTGGGTGTATGTTTTGGATGAGTTATGTTGTATATTTTTGCCCCATACCTATATATTTTCTGAAAATTGAATTGATAAAAAGCAATCATATGCAACAATCATAAACTGAGGTCTTCATATATAGAGATAAATGTTATATATTTTGCCATGTTCATCATGCCAACCCTTTAAATGCATCTTTTTTGTCACTTTGTTTTTCTACTGATTCCAGAATGTACCTAACCACATCAATTGTCCTGATTTGTGTCTTCTGCAAAGGTGTTGGATGAAGGACTGAAAATCTGCAACTACATATTTACCGTCATCTTTGTGATGGAGTCGGTATTCAAGCTTGTAGCGTTTGGCCTCAGACGCTTCTTTAAAGACAGGTAAGAGGGAGACTTTTTAGCTGACCCCTTTATCCGAAGCATCTTACAGTTATTTTAAGTACGGGGTATTGGTAACAGTCCCTGGAGCTGTATGGGGTTAGGTGCCTTGCTCAATGGTATGTCAGCCATGGAGTGGGATAGGGAGTTGAAGGGTGGGATTTGAACCGGCAACCCTCTGATCTAAATCTCCTTAACCACAAGGCCACAGCTGACTGTGTAATGTGGCCTTGCACTAGTGTCTTATGTAGTAATGTGGCCTTGCACTAGTGTCTTATGTGGCCTTGCACTAGTGTAATGTGGCCTTGCACTAGTGTCTGTAGATGACCCTGTCTAATGCACTAGTGTCTGTAGATGACCCTGTCTAATGCACTAGTGTCTGTAGATGACCCTGTCTAATGCACTAGTGTCTGTAGATGACCCTGTCTAATGCACTAGTGTCTGTAGATGACCCTGTCTAATGCACTAGTGTCTGTAGATGACCCTGTCTAATGCACTAGTGTCTGTAGATGACCCTGTTCTTATGTGGCCTTGCACTAGTGTCTGTAGATGACCCTGTCTAATGCACTAGTGTCTGTAGATGACCCTGTCTAATGCACTAGTGTCTGTAGATGACCCTGTCTAATGCACTAGTGTCTTGTGTAGTACAGAAACAGGGCATGCGTTGCACGTGCTTGTTCTTTCCCAATTGCACCTCTTAAAATAAATGATCTATTTAATTACCCAGTTTGTCAGCTTAAGCTTCCCATTATTGAAAGCCATTGCAGTGCTGCTCTGCCCTGCCCGTGGCCACAAGTACTCATTTCCAAAGTCCACTTTGGTGGGCACCATGTAACAAGTACTCATTTCCAAAGTCCACTTTGGTGGGTACCATGTGACACTCTACTGTAGATCAGATTAAGTAGTCTCCTTGTAAATGCCTCACAACAGAAATGTACAATTCGTTGAGACGTCTCGCATGGTAAAATGTGCCAATCAGAAACAATTAGCAAAGCTATTGTATGTATTGTTTTTTTTTTTTTTTAACTCAGAAGATTGTTCAATATTACAGTAATGTATAAGAAGAACTAGTCACACAAACAATGTGAACAAAACAATCACCAACTCACATTATTGATTTCCAACACCCAAACTGCACTTACACTTTTGCTCTCCTGCGTAAGCTTTATCTAAACTTTAATATGAGTGGACTGACCTACGCCTGCGTAAGCTTTATCTGAACTTTAATATGAGTGGACTGACCTACGGCTGCGTGGGCCAAGTAGGAATTAGTTGCCTGTGTTCCAGAAATCTGCATCAGTGCAGTATGAAAGCTTTGTTCTCAAATCATTTTCAGACAAAAAGGTCACAAGCATTGATTTTAAATTATGACAGTATTGAACAACTTTGAGCGGCTGGATATTGCACATTAACATTTATGAGACTTGCAGAAGAACACCACAAAGTTTATAGGGGTCTTGTCCTGAATTTCACTTTGATAGTGTAGCAATATGAAACACCTCAGAGGGCTTGTTGCCAGGTTCCCGTGAGAGTGTGTGAGAGTATGAACCCCAACCCGTAGCAACAGAACTCTTTTTTTTTTTTGAAGATGTTTGAAATCTGAAAATGAATAGGAATGTGTGTATTATTTCTTGTATTGTGATTCTCTGTTATACTGAAGTATGACAGGAGAATAATTTTCTGCCACATTTCCCACGGCAGGTGGAACCAGCTGGACCTGGCGATCGTCTTGCTGTCCATCATGGGGATCATCCTAGAGGAGATCGAGGGCAATAACGCCCTGCCCATCAACCCCACCATCATACGCATCATGAGGGTGTTAAGGATAGCACGCGGTGAGTAGTTACCCTGACTACACACGCGGTGAAGTCACCAGAGGCGACCTAGCTACAAAGAATCGCTGGACTGGAGTAAGAGCGATTCGAGCGATGGAAGTATGCAACAGAGTATGCCCATTACAAGTAGAGCGCAAGCATTTCAGCGTTTCTGTTTCTAAACCACATCGTAGCTAATAAGCGCAATATTCGATGAAGTTCAACTACCAACTGTCGCTCAAATCGTTCAAATCGCCTCTTGTCGCCCAAATAGTTTTTTTTCTCTTCTGTTGCCAGTGACTGAATACGAAGTCAAGTAATTCCACCGCCGGTGTTGCCCAAGTCGCCATAAGGAGACAGCACATGAAGGGACAGTAACCCGCGTATGAATGAAGTAACTTTACCCAGACTAACCCTTACCCAGACAGATGGATTCTGCTAATGACCTTGAAGATCAATGGCAAACACTGTAGAGAACGCAGGATATTGTACAAGTGTGTTGTAGAGAAACCAGGATAGGATCCAAGTTTGTTGTAGAGTCAGAAGTTGTGATAGACCACCCAAAAAAGGTATTTCTGGAGCTCACACACTGAGATTTCAGCTCAACTCTAATAGCACCTTTCGGCTTTAAAAAATGGACACGATTTCTGATCATCACGAGTGGAGTTATCGCACAATCGCTCATCAAAGATAAACCATGCATCGTTAAAACATTTACATCCATCATTCCGTACCACAGGTGCTCAAAAATTCAGAAATGTCGAAATGTACATGTTGCATAGCAACCACTGTTTTCAGTACAGAGAGAATTTACAGATGTTTTTACTCTCTTTTCTCCTGCAGTGCTGAAACTGTTTTACTCTCTTTTCTCCTGCAGTGCTGAAACTGATGTGTTTACTCTCTTTTCTCCTGCAGTGCTGAAACTGCTGAAGATGGCTGTTGGCATGAGAGCTCTTCTGGACACAGTCATGCAGGCCCTGCCCCAGGTATAGAACCCAATATAACACACACATTCATACAGGTATGTAACCCAATACTGTACAACACACACATGCAGTCATACAGTTATATAACCCAATACTGTATAACACACACAGTCATATAACCCAATACTGTATAACACACTACAGGTATATAACCCAATCAGAGGTTGCGCTAGACTTTCTCACAGTCCGTCATTTTGACGGACAGGGTCGAAAAAAATCCGTCATCGCCTATTTTTTTAAATTCTCCATCTCCTTTCTCAATGTGGGGGGTCGCGACCCCGCACCGGGAACAACACATGCGCAATTGCAGCCAATTGAGAGTAAACCGCTGTGAATACACCCCCTTTCACTCGACATTCATTCTCCAACTTTGAGGATGGAGTCAATTTTGCTTTCCACTTTCTCTCTCTGCCCCCCTCATTGCACTGTTTAAAAAGCTGCAGATATCTCTCATGACGCGCGTCTGATTCAGTGTTCAGCGCTATGGTCACCACAAGCACTTTTTTAAAAGACGCGTGCAGGGCTTTATCCAACAGCTGTCAGTCACTCGTTTGGCTCTGATTAATGCACCGATTGTAATACAAAGGCGCAGTGTTAAATAATATTCGCGTTGGGCTTCACATACACGATGGAAAGGAAAGCCGTCTTGAAGCAGAAAGATTTAGCCCAGGCAGTCGACAAAGGCACTGAAGCCTACTATAGGAAGACGACCAGATTTCGCAAAACTTTGTTGAAAAATATCAGCGACGGTAAAGGGAGCCTCTCTATACGTAGCCCCATCGGCTTATATGTTGGCTCTGGGATGCGTGGTAAAGTTGTCTGAATAAAAAAATATGTCGCCTATAATGGGTGAACCAGCTATCGAAATGAGAGAAGGTTAGCCGTTTCTGGCAACGTTTGCCAAGTTGTAAGTTGCATTGCCTGGTAATATTTAGGCTCTTGAATATCCGTCGTTTTTATTAGTTAATGCCCTGAAGCCGTGTTAGACCTGCGTTGCCTTTGAGTGAAGGTTCTGGCTAGCAAATGCTATTCGTACACTCTAAGAAAATTTCCCTGCAAAATAACGGCAGTTACTGGCAATTATATTTACCTGTAATTCTACTGTTATTTCACACCAAAAATCAAATACAGCTCATTGCTGTTTAATGTATCACAGTATATAACATTTTTTCAGCAGCAATTGAACTGTTAAATAACAGTACTCTACAGAAAAATAACAGTACATTTCAGTTAAAAAGTTGAATTGTACTGTGTGATAACAGGCAAATACTGGGTCATAGTTGTATTCATGAATATGGCCATGGCAACTTCCCACCCCACCCATCATTCTCCACAACTGTGGTACCCTGGCCATGTTACCACCCCACCCTCCCATCGTTCACCATGACTGGAGTGCCTTGAGCATGATACTATGGCGCAATGCTGTATTGAGAAAATGGTTTGCGGTGGTCCTTTGAAAGTGTGGGCATGAATAAAATTTCAGAGTACGCAGTGCTATGTTACAATGATAGTGTGCAAGGTGGGCTTTTTACTGTATCTCTTGATGAGCCAATGATGAATATAGCATTGGTCAGTCTTTAAAAAATTATTTTGCACCAAGTAGCACAGCAAACAAGCAGCACTACAAGCTAGCTCTCAAAGCAATGCCTAATTTGCAGCAGGCACATTATATGCAACAATGCCACAAATGATGCCACATACAGCAAGCTTTCACAAAGAGGAAAGTGTGCAAGCATGTAAGCAAGCTTGTAGGCAAGCTTGTAGGCAAACAAGTGCTATGCTGTGCCATGCAGGCCAGCCAGCAGGCAGGCAAGCAACTGAAGTGTTGATAGTCCAGATTTATATACAGGTGCAAGAGTACCATGTGACCAGAGTCATCAGGCCCTTGGCAGGTGACGCCCATAATTGAATAATGGCATAACAGCCCTACTCAGGTGAGGCCAGGCACTGATTAGCAGATTGGTTTAGATGGGGCTGCTTGTTGCAAGAGTGTTACAAGTTCTTAAAATGTTTCAGCCATTCACACTTTCATCACTATCAAAATGCATGTGCTACTCACACTTTGCTGCATCAAGCACTTTTTAAGTATTGTAGTTTCCTTAGAAATTGTTTCATCATGCTTGATAGTATCAGATAATCTTTAACCAGTCAGAATGACTTCAGTTCTTCAGGTGGTATTGAAGTTTGATGGTGATCACGGACAAGTGGAGGATGAATGGGTTTCAATGGTGCTGCCTAAAATAACTTGTTATTTTCTAGAGATGCACCGGATCCGGTTCCGGTTCCGGATCCGTCAGGATAATAGAGTTTTTCACAGGGTCCGGGTCCGGCAGGATCTTAAGCAGTGGATCCGGTATCCGGCATGTTACCTAAAAATCAGGGTCTGGTGCATGTCTAGCCTAGGCTTTTCAGTCTTTCACAACCCCAATCACTGCATGGAGTGAAATCCCTTTGGAAGCGGCTATTGCAGGCAGTGTGGCAATAAGCCAATGAGTCTAAAAAATAGTTTGCGCCAACGTAATAAAAAGGGCCCACGTGTGCGAGTAGACTATATGTTTCAACCCTTTTGTAGGATCCGGTATCCGGTTCCGGATCCGGCAGGATCTTAAGCAGTGGATCTGGTGTCCGGCAGGATCCTAAAAATCAGGATCCGGTGCATCTCTAGTTTTTTCCACAACGGCGAATACTGCTATTGTGCAGTACTTACTGTTTATGCTCAATATGTGACTCAAAGTAATATTTTCACAGTAGTTGTCTGTTTTTTCAAAAAACAGTAGAATGCTGTTGCAGAATTGCCGTAAATAAACAGCTATTTGTTACAGTGTATATTTGTTTATGTTTCAAGCAAGGAGTTATGAAACAATGCTTCTATGAAGGACGATAGAGGACAACTTCGTCATTGGCAGAAAATCAGATAGTCGGTAAATGTAGTAGGCCTAGGTCTACACATAGTTCTGAATCTTAAAGTCGAAGTCACACGTGTAGGCTATGGTGGCAACGTCTTAGTTATTTTAATTCATTTTGAGCAGAGGTGCGCGCTCTGCTGCAGCCAGCCGCACAGCCTATGCGGCGCATATGACAAGCAGGGAGAGGGAGAAAGGCAAACGATAGTAGCATGAAATTATTTGCACTGATAACTATACCTAATTGAAATGCATATTTGCTCTACTCGATAGAGGCGTAGGTCTACATAAACTTGTGATTTATTTATCATCACCCTGAATATTGATCCGTCAAAATGACGGACAGACTTCAGAATTTTCCGTCATCCTTTAAAAAAATCCGTCAATGACGGACATTTGTCGGTTAACGCGACCTCTGAACCCAATACTGTATAACACACACAGTCATACAGCCACAGGTATATAACTCAATACTGTATAACACACACAGTCATACAGGTATAACCCAATACTGTATAACACACACAGTCATACAGGCCGTGCCACAGGTATATATCTCAATATAAGACATGGAGACACCCTGCCACAGGTATATAACCACGGGTGGATCCAATCACATATCACATGTAACGTCAATGCCGATGGAATTCCTGAATGACACTACCAGAGATTCTTTAAGTATATAGAGATATGCCAATGTAATAGGTTGCTATGGGCACCTAACATGACCAGGTTCCGGTCTGCCTAAAGGGGCGTGTCATAATACTCCTACAATGAATAGAACAGTCCTTAGGTCTGCCTAGGTCTGCCTAAAGGGGTATTCCTCCCCCCCTCTCCCTTTGCAATAGTAGAACCCGGAAACATTAGGCCAATGGAATCTCTCTCTCTCTACTCTCTCTGACGCTACTGTATATTGTTTCTCCTGCTACCATCGTGTTTCCTCTTGATGGGCAAACTACATATTTCACATCCGTAGCTCTGAAACACGATACTAGAACATGAACCCAAAATTCAATAGCAATAAACCTACGCTAAGATCTGGATTACAAGCCTAACTGATCATATCAACTTGCAAAATGTCACAAATATACTCGGTGTTAGATATCTATAATTGGACCATGTTTGACATTCTTAATTCTCTCTCTCTCTCTCTCTCTCTCTCTCTCTCTCTCTCTCTCTCTCTCTCTCTCTCTCTCTCTCTCTGTCTCTCTCTCTCTCTCCCTCCCCCCCTCACTCTCTCTCTCTCTCTCTCTCTCTCTCCCCCCCCCCCCCCCCCCCCCTCTCTCTCTCTCCCCCCCCCCTCTCTCTCTCTCTCTCTCTCTCTCTCTCTCTCTCTCCCTCTCTCTCTCTCTCTCTCCCCCCCCTCTCTCTCTCTCTCTCTCTCTCTCTCCTCTCTCCCCCCCCCATCTCTCTCTCTCTCTCTCTCTCTCTCTCTCTCTCTCTCTCTCTCTCTCTCTCTCTCTCTCAGGTTGGCAATCTGGGTCTTCTCTTCATGCTGCTCTTCTTCATCTATGCAGCTCTGGGAGTGGAACTCTTTGGTGACCAGAGTAAGAACATCACCATGCCTCACCTGCCTTCTTCTCTCCTCAATTCTGTGTCATTTCTCAACTCAAATTACATTACTACTAAAGCAAAACGTTTCAGATAAGCCTAGAAATAAACCTGGCTAAATGAAACTACAGGAAGTGCTAAAACTGCCAATACCAGTACAAGTATCATTTAGTTACAAAAGACTCTTTTATTGGCTGATTTACCAACTAAAAGGTTAACTTAACCTGGGTTGTGTTTCCCAAACAACTAACCAAGTGCTATCAGTACCCCACAGTGCTGTATCACAGTGCTGTATCGCAGTGCTGTATCGCAGTGCTGTATCGCAGTGCTGTATCGCAGTGCTGTATCACAGTGCTGTATCACAGTGCTGTATCACAGTGCTACAGTATATCACAGTGCTGTATCGCAGTGCTGTATCGCAGTGCTGTATCGCAGTGCTGTATCACAGTGCTGTATCACAGTGCTGTATCGCAGTGCTATATCACAGTACTATCAGTACCCCTGAGCGCTATCTTTTTAACACCCATGTGTTGTTTTCCGTAGTCTGTGACGAGACGCATCCCTGTGAGGGATTGGGTCGCTATGCAACCTTCAAGAACTTCGGCATGGCCTTCCTCCTGCTGTTCCGCGTCTCCACGGGCGACAACTGGAACGGGATCATGAAGGTGAGAGAGTCTGTTAGGGTGATTTCACACACCTCGCCCCTTTCAGCCATTTAAGTGAACTGTGACTCAGCATTTTCTGCACACATGTGAATTCTCCAATGTGTACTTAGTCCTCTTTAAGTGGACCAAAAAAGTGAACCTACAGCAAAGAGACTGATTACCGTTTTTGTTCATGTTGTGACTGTATTACAAAATGAACCGGCTTATCTTTCTGGTCCCGTTAGACTTTTACACTCGTTTGCACACGGCTGCGCATGTTATATAAGTCACACAGCAAGCATTTCTCAGGCCTTATGAATCACACAAAGCTGGCATGTAGGTACACATGTAATGACAACACATTCTGCCAAATCATGTTCCAGTGAGCTACGTGCGCTAACAGAAGATTAAGACTCAGAATGATTTAATGCTATCAACAAGATAATGTGTCAAATGATGCTGTCATATTAACGTACAAATGTCCTAAATCCTAGATGGAATACAATTGTGACACTAACTGCTCTTAATCTTATTGAAGCAGAAAATGCAAATTTGACCTTGTAGTCTAGTCTTCCTCAACGGGGTCAGTGCATTTGACCTTGTAGTCTAGTCTTTCTCAATGGGGGCGGTGACCTTGTAGTCTAGTCTTCCTCAACGGGGTCGGTGCAGCTCTCACAGGGGGCATTGGGGGGCACTAGGGGGGGCGTTCAGAAGGATACAGCTGAGAAGGGGCGATGCGTAGTTGCCAAGGAGGGGCATTAGTCCATTTAATTTTTTAATACTAAGGGGGCATTGCAAGGCTGATGATGAGGTCAAGGGGGCGTTTGGAGGCTTGTGATGAGACCAGGGGGGGCGTTTGTTCAAAAAAGGTTGAGAACCACTGTTGTAGTCGATCTGCAGAACACCTTCAGTCACCAGTCATTCGTTATTGTCTTCTTCTCCTCAGGACACTCTAAGGGACTGCGCTCATGAGGCGGGCCCATGCTACAACTCAGTGGTGTCCCCCATCTACTTCGTGTCCTTCGTCCTGACGGCCCAGTTTGTGCTGGTGAACGTGGTGATTGCTGTGCTGATGAAACACTTGGAGGAAAGCAATAAGGAGGCCAAAGATGAGGCCGAACTGGAGGCCGAGTTGGAGCTGGAGGCCATCGCCGCTCGAGGACAAATAGCTGGAGGAGACCTGATGGACCACGGTGGTGGTGGAGGAGGTGGTGGAGGAGGTGGTGGAGGTGGAGACAGTAGCGGCCTGCCGAGTCCTCTGACGCCTCCACCCTGGAGCTTCAAGAGGGATCCACAGGACAACTCCAGTCTGCCCAATGACAGCCCTCCGCCTACGATGGTGGACATCCGGCGGGACTCAACAGCACACGTCAGGGCCGAGTCTCCTCAGAGCCTAGAGCCGGCCAGAGAGGTAAGAAGCGATAAAACCATACGGAGCCAATATAAATATAAAACCAATAACATGAAGCCAATAAAATAAGGGCCAAGAGTGTCATGCTACAAATGGTCATTCTGCATTTCTGATACCAGTAAATGCACCATCAGGTACTATGCTATCAGACTGTTTCATTTCCTTTGATATTAATAAAGTTGTTCTTCTCTGAGAGATAAAACCATCACTAACTAAAATGTCAGTAGAGTCTCTACTGTCTATATATGTTTTCATCTGGGTTGACTCGCACATGAACTTTGGTATTACTGACACCATTTTTTGGAACATGTTGCTGACGTTACTGTTCATTTGAAACAAACACAAATATCCTTCACTTAGTGTGGCAGGGTATTTGGTCTAACCCTCTACTTAGTTCGGTGTTTGGTGATGGAGGATGGGGAGGATGGGGGATGGGGGATGTGGAGGATGGAGGATGGGGGGGATGGAGGGATGGAGGATGGAGGATGGGGGATGGGGAGGATGGAGGATGGAGGATGGGGGATGGAGGATGGAGGATGGAGGATGGAGGATGGGGGATGGAGGATGGGGGGGGGGGGTGGGGGGGGATGGAGGATGGGGGATGGGGGATGGAGGATGGAGGATGGAGGATGGGGGAGGTGGGGGGGATGGAGGATGGAGGATGGAGGATGGAGGATGGGGGATGGGGGATGGGGGATGGGGGGGATGTAGGATGGGGAGGATGGAGGATGGAGGATGGAGGGGATGGAGGATGGAGGATGAGGATGGAGGATGGAGGATGGAGGGGTGGGGGGATGGAGGATGGGGGGGATGGGGAGGATGGAGGATGGGGAGGATGGGGGATGGAGGATGGGGAGGATGGGAGATGGAGGATGGAGGATGGGGGATGGAGGATGGGGGATGAGTGCCTGACACAGATGTTTACAGATTTCCAAAACAATGGGGTGTGCTACAGATAGGTGCTGTGTCAGAACACTGGGGTGTGCTACAGAATAGGAGCTGTATCAGAACTTTGGAAATTATGAGGTGTGGTTTTCAAGTTCGGTTTCGAGCCTTTAAGTGAAACATTTAGTAATGAACAGAATACACATCTCATCTGTTTTCCATTTTATTTGTATTAAACGTCTGTTGCTATTGTGCATTAAACGTCTGTTGGTATTGTGTATTAAACGTCTGTTGGTATTGTGTATGAGACATCTGTTGGTAGTGTATTGTGTGTATGAAAACAGCTTGCCACGTCTCTCGGGTCAGACTAATGCCATGGGAAGGCTCTGATTCCTCATCTTGCTTTTTATTTGAGCTGGCTATTTCCTCGGGGTCTTTTTTTCCCTTTGTATTTTTAGGGAAAATATGGGCCAGGATATCATTCCTTGGCCGACATCCATCCTCCTTTCTGTCTTTCTTTCTTTCTTTCTTTCTTTCTTTCTTTCTTTCTTTCTTTCTTTCTTTCTTTCTTTCTTTCTTTCTTTCTTCTTTCTTTCTTTCTTTCTTTCTTTCTTTCTTTCTTTCTTTCTTTCCTTTTTCTTCCTTCCTTCCTTTCTTTCTTTCTTTCTTTCTTTCTTTCTTTCTTTCTTAAAAAACGCCCTTCAGGCCAGTCTCCCTAGAGTCCAATTTTCAACAAACAAAACAACTTTTGGTGCAGCTATGCCCTCTGCTGGGGATGAATGGCATAGCAAGCAGAATCTGGGTCATGTGTATCCAAGTGCCCATTTATTATAATGAAACTATTATGATGATGATTTATGAGTGTAAGGTGACCTTAATCGTCCCTTATTTCACACATTACTTGTGACTGGTGTGTCTGTATCCTGATCTTCATCTGAAATACTGTCTTTCTTCCTTCCTCTTTGTCTGTCCATCTGTCCGTCTGTCTGTCTGTGTCCTCATCATACACTCTGTTATTTCCTCAACTCTTCAATATATACACACACACTCATCTTCCTCTTCGACATATACACACTCCTCTTCTCTCAACTCTTCTCTATACACACACTCCTCTTCCTCTTCGATATATACACACTCCTCTTCTCTCAACTCTTCTCTATACACACTCTTCTTCTCTCTCTTCAATATATACACACTCCTCATCTCTCTGTCTGTATGTTCCCTGTCTGTATGTTCTCTGTCCGTATGCTCTCTGTCTCTTTTCTCTGTCTCTCTGTCTCTATTCTCTGTCTCTCTGTCTCTCTCCTTCCTCATGAAGCGTCGGCTATTGTTTGACTCGGTATCCTTGGTAATCCAGGGTTCTCTTGAAGGCGAGCTCAACCTGATGGACAACCTGTCGGGCTCGGTGTGCCACTGCTATGCCCCGCCCTCCCTGCTGAGCCAGCGCAGCGTTGACCAAAAGGTGTCTGACTCCTCCCTCCTCATTATAATATCACCTGACCCCTCCCTCCTCATTATAATATCACCTGACTCCTCCCTCCTCATTATAATATCACCTGACTCCTCCCTCCTCATCCAATACCACCTGACTCCTCCCTCCTCATTATAATATCACCTGACTCCTCCCTCCTCATCCAATACCACCTGACTCCTCCCTCCTCATTTTAATATCACCTGACTCCTCCCTCCTCATCCAATATCACCTGACTCCTCCCTCCCTCCTCATTATAATATCACCTGACTCCTCCCTCCCTCCTCATTATAATATCACCTGACCCCTCCCTCCTCATTATAATATCACCTGACTCCTCCCTCCTCATTATAATATCACCTGACTCCTTCCCTCCCTCCTCATTATAATATCACCTGACTCCTCCCTCCCTCCTCATTTATCACCTGACTCCTCCCTCCTCATTTTAATATCACCTGACTCCTCCCTCCTCATCCAGTATCACCTGACCCCTCCCTCCTCATTATAGTATCACCTGACTCCTCCCTCCTCATTATAGTATCACCTGACTCCTCCCTCCTCATCCAATACCACCTGACTCCTCCCTCCTCATTATAATATCACCTGACTCCCTTCCATCTCATACCTGTACAGCTTATAGCACTGAACAACAGGTGTCTGACTCCTCCCTCCTCATTATAATATCACCTGACTCCTCCCTCCTCATTATAATATCACCTGACTCCTCCCTCCCTCCTCATACAGCTCTCAGCTTCACCTCGAGTCATTGGCCACTTGCATTCATTAGTTAAAATCCAGTCAGAAGCACATATTACAAAAGACCTGCTTTTTACCTGCCCCGTCATTTGGAATATGTGGCACTGGATTGTAAACTAATAGATCCGGGTTGCCCATCACTGAACCTCACTATACCTGAACCTCAGTATGGTAACACTCTAGAATAGGGTTGGCATGGCAGCCGCTAATACATACATGCCTGTTGGTACAAGTGACCTATGAGACAGATGTTCAGCAAAGTCATTTGTTAGACATGCCATGGGTTCACAAATATCGTGAGTGTACCTATGTTTCCCAGGTCCTATGTTCCCCAGTTTTTGTATGGGACTGGAGAACTTTTTCTAAGAAAAGCGTATCTAACCCTTCCCAAAACCATCCCTAAACATAACCTGTCAGTAATGCAATGTTTCAGAGTTTTCAAATTGTTCCCTTCCCAAAGCTATCCCTAAACCTAACCTCAGCTGCAACAACAACCTGTGCTTTGCCATGCGCCAGCAGTATACTTGTAAACAGCGGGAACATAGAACCCTTTTTTGAAAAAAGGGTCCTAAGTTCCCCGGTTGTGGGGAACATATGATCTGGAGAACATAGGACCCGGGGAACATAGGGATGGCCCCTTGTTTGGTGCCAGTAATGCCTGTGCCTTACAAGTCACAAACAGCAATATTGCATGTACAAACATAGCAACACAGTGCTGATACAGATGTCTGACATGTACAAACATAGCAACACAGTGCTGATACAGATGTCTGACATTATACTTCATACAGCTCATCACGTCACTATGTGCATCTTAGTTGTCTTATGTTATATACTGTACTGTATTTCGAATGTGTGCTCTATTGGCTGTCATGTCATGTGGTAAGTGGCTGGGAGTCAGGCTTGTAGCCGGAGGGTTCCTGGCTCTGCAACGCCTGGTTCCTGACACCAGTTGGGTGGGTTGAGGAGGGCGGGGGCAGTGATAATCCAGTGGTCTCCCCATCTCTCTACATGACTGAGGTACCATGAACATGGTAGCGTCCCACTGCACTGAGTTACCGTGAGCATGGTAGCATCCCGCAGCACTGCTCCTTCCCACTGCACTGCTCCTCCATGGACTGAGTTACCATGAGCATGGTAGCGTCCCGCCGCACTGCTCCCTTTGGGGCTCGTTGTTGACCTGCTTCCCCTACAAGGGTGAGGCATAAATGCAGTTTCATGGTGTGGGATGTGCTGTGCACGTCACCATGTCAGTGGAACATTCACTTCACTATAATATTAGCAGCAGCAATAGTAACAGAGGTGAGCAACCTGTAGCCTGGAAAATCCCATGCTGCTTTGCACAATCCTCCTGATCTGAAAGACAGCATGGAGCCTACCTTCAGTGGGGGCACCAGATCATGGTCCCTGTCTCTCTCGAATCAGAGAGCAGGGAGACGTGGAAAGGCGATGGCTGAAGTTTGTTTGAATAGATACAACTGACTCGATTGGCTATGGCTATGTATGCCAAATGATGCACATTCGTGATGCCCAATAAACAGCCATCGTCAATTTTAAACCACACCCCCCCTACGGGATTTACAGTAGGCAGGTCTCCAGACCTTATCCCACTTGTGATTACGTCTGATGATAACCAGGCAAGGAAACCTGCATTATGTAAGGACAACTTTCTGGTCACTTATTTTGACCAGTTGACAAACCAGTTGATGGTGATGCGCTCTGAGAGCTCTGCTTTAGATCGGCAGATCAGTTCATAATTATATTCAGAGAAGAGGCAGATTGAATACAGAGCAGGACTTTTACTTTGTCCAGCTAGTTTGTTTAATTTTAAATACTTTATTTTCTACAATAGCTGCCTGAGTCATACGGGAAAGGAAGTCATTGTCTAAAGGGTAATGCTTTAGCTGCAGTCCTTGGGATTGTGGGAATATTTTTCAAGAGCAATTCAAATTTTTGTCAGTGTTCCGTACCCACTCATATTTCACATAAAAGAGTTAAGCGTGAAGAGGATGTGTGGTTCACTTCTCACCCATGTAATGTGTTTAGGGGGAGTTGTTGCTCACTTCTCACCCGTGACTCCTCTCTCCCTCATTCAGATTCCTCTAGCAGAGATGGAGGCTCTGTCTCTGCTGTCGGAGAAGTCCTGGTCCTTAGCTCTGACGGACGACTCCCTGCCTGATGAATTTAACCCCCTCTTACTAACCAGTCTGGAGTACAATGTATTTAACCACAATGACATCATGAATAAAACATCCACATTCTTTTCTTGTGCCGCTTTTTTTCTTAACTCTCCACCGCAGGGGCTTGCAGGCTTATCTCACTTCCCCCACAACATGTCTGCACAGCACATAACCATCAGCCTGCCAGCTCCTCTCCTCGCTGCCATGGCGATAACACTATGTACATTCCAGTGTAAACAGCCCACTGATTACTGCCTTTGGAATTAGGACCGTATTGTAATTAGAACCGTATTGAGGAAATCACAGCAGGGGCTAGCCTGGCTATTCCAGGTATGCAACAGTGCATTTCAAATTATGATCGCTTTATGATTCATGTAGACAATTAGCACTGAGATCCACAACTATGTGTAAGCACCTGAGGAGGGAAGAGTCTGGAAGCCCCAAGGTGACCTCTCTTACCATCCATCTCTCTCTTCCTACCTTCCATCCATCCCTCTCTTTCTACTTTCCTTTTGTTTTCTCTCCACCTCCTCCTCTTCATGTCATCCTTTGCAGCCTGGTGTGTGTACGGTGCCGTCCAGTAGAGAGTAGTCGCTCCTGACCACATCATCTCATTAGAGAGTAGTCGCTCCTGACCACATCATCTCATTAGAGAGTAGTCGCTCCTGACCACATCATCTCATGGCCTCCAGTAGAGAGTAGTCGCTCCTGACCACATCATCTCATTAGAGAGTAGTCGCTCCTGACCACATCATCTCATGGCCTCCAGTAGAGACTAGTCACTCCTGACCACATCATCTCATGGCCTCCAGTAGAGAGTAGTCGCTCCTGACCACATCATCTCATTAGAGAGTAGTCGCTCCTGACCACATCATCTCATTAGAGAGTAGTCGCTCCTGACCACATCATCTCATTAGAGAGTAGTCGCTCCTGACCACATCATCTCATACGGTGCCTCCAGTAGAGATTTTCGCTCCTGACCACATCATCTCATGGCCTCACCTCAGCCTTCTCTCTCCTCTCTGCAGCTCTGTCTGGAGTCACTTCTCTCTGTCCTGTCTCTGTTGCCTTTGTACGTCTCTGCTGTTTGTCCTGTTGTCTGCCATGTACAGTACATACAACATCTGTCTGTCTGTTCAGTATTAAGTTTGGATGTTTTTCTGTGTACTTATCTCTATTTTTTCAACGTCTTCCCCTGTGACAGCCGTCTGCATTATGTTACCCCTACATACTTGGAAATTGTTTCGCTTTTTGTGCGTTGTCTTCTATAAGGAAGGGTGTGTTTTGTGTGTTGTCTCCTATAAGCAAGGGTGTGGGTCAACGGGCTGTGTGGGCTCTGCCGTTTTTGTCTGTTGGTATTAGATGCTTTAGACACGTGGCCTAGGCCAATGGGAGATGGACACAGCAGTCTCATACACAATGGCACAGGCTCTATTGCCAATCAGCTGTCTCATACACAATGGCACAGGCTCTATTGCCAATCAGCTGCCTCATACACAATGGCACAGGCTCTATTGACAATCAGTTGCCTCATACACAATGGCACAAGCTCTATTGGCAGTCAGCTGCCTCATGCAAAACGGCACAGGCTCTATTGACAATCAGTTGTGCATCTGTGTAGCGTACAGTATTTTATCATTTTAAATTCAGACATGAAATGCACGTGTCGTATTTTGTCAATACGGTCTACTTGGTCTTGAACATTCATCAGGTGTGTAATTGAATACTTTCATCAAATATGAAAGTATAAGTCCAAACAGCGTTCAATTCAAACTCTTGACTTTAAGCTTCTCCATCTCCTCAATGTAGACCACTAATGTTGTAGTCATCTTCTAGTCTATCATCGACTGACTGCCTGCTCAGTTTTTAATGTGTAACTAAATGTGCATTTGTGTGTACGGTGTGTATTTTGTGTGTGTGTGTGTGTGTGCTGCTGTTATAATGCTTCCCCACTGTAGACTTTATCTCATGAAGTGTTTCTCCTCCACAGCCTGATGTGCTGGGACCCCCAGAGCGTGAGGAGGTGCAGGAGGAGGTGCAGGAGGTGGTGCAGGAGGTGGTGCAGGAGGAGCACCTACTGACGGTACGCAACTCCGTGGGGAGGACTCACTCGCTGCCCAACGACAGCTACATGTTCCAGCCCCTGCTGCCCGCCCCTGTAACACCGACAGAGCAAAACACCTCAACTCAGACACACTCAGGTGAGATGGAGCTCGCCAACATCACAGTTCCTCACATGCATGGAAAACACTTTTGGTTAAACTGGATATTACATTGAATGTTGTTATTGTAGAATTAAAAAGAGACAACGAACCAACAAAAAGGATTTCCAGTGTTCAAAATTACAGACACAATGGTGTAAATTGACACATACATAAATAAAATTATATTCTTGGTTGCATTCCTGGCACAACTAGGGACCCTTGCACGGGTGAGGCATAAATGCAATGTCATTGTGCGTGTGCTGTGTTGCTGTGGCGTGATTGACACAATAACTATGGGAGTTTCCCAGTCTGTCTTTAACTTTCTTTCTATAAAATCCGTCTTTGACTGAAAAAATGTACAGCATGTGTCTAAGACTTATATTGTCTTTTTTTCAGTACGTTTATTCTGATAGCATTTAGCTCTTGTGTGATAGCATTTAGCTCTTGTGAGATAGCATTTAGCTCTTGTTTGTGACTCCTTTTGTCCATGCTTTTCTGGATGGCCAAAAATAACATTGCTATGAGTCTAAAATAATAGTGCTATGCTATCAGTCTAAAATAACAATGTTATGCTACGTGTCTGAATAACATGGCTGTGGGTCTAGGCTCCAGTGGTTCCATTCCAGTTCAGCAGCCAGAGCCAAGCCAACTCCTGACGGTGCCATGGCAGCTGTTTCGGCCCATCAGCCCCAGCAGCCTGAGTGGCCAGCAGACCGTCCCTCTCATCCCTCCACCCCAGCGAGCACACAACCTCTCACGGCCTCTTCGCAGACAGGTGAGCAGCTACACTGCCTACTGACCACTTCAGTTTCTTGACAGTAAAAAAAGAAAGCTATCCCTCATTAGGCTCTTGTAAGACTCGGCATGCATCACATTGAGGTATAGTGTCTGTAGGCCTACTGATGTTTTTTAAAGGCATGTCTAAGTGATCGATGCTGATTAATGTGGATGAGGACAGATGTTGGTTGATAAATATCAGAGGAATGCACTACTGCAGAGGAATGCACTGACCAACGCACTTCGCTTGGTGTATGATGCCAACCCTTCTCTTGCATGATGATAAACCTCCAAAATGGCTGTTGTACACATGACTCTACAATTTTTCTGTCTTGTCTGAACAATTGTGCAAGTCTGTAATCCTTTCCTCACACTGTCCCTGTGTCTTTTTCTTTTCCTGTGTTTGCCTTTCATGTGGCGTATTATAACTCCTGGCAGATCGGCATGCTGCAGCAAACGCCTGACCCTAAAACACTACTCAAACACAGATACTCCTGTTTCTGACACGCCATGACCCCCACACACTCTAGCCCTGCTTTCCTCTCAGTAGCCTGTAGCCATCTCCTGATCCTCTCATTCATGCCGTCACAAATTCATATACATGTACGTAGTATTTCATGAGCTACTTGAAAGGACAACTTCTTCTTTTGAAATTAAGGCATGTACATGGTTTTTGAATCACAAATACGACCAAAGTATTCCCAGAACTAATATCACACCCCAATGAAACAATTTGTTTTGGTGTTTGGTTTTTCATACGAAGGCATAGTTTGCATTAATAGTAGCAACAAAGTGAGAGAGATTAGTTCCTTCACAATTGTTGCATCTTAAACAGTAGTTTATTGCTAGTTCAGAAAGTGTACATTAATGGCAACAAAATATACGTTTGGGCTTTTTCAGAACGTAGTAGCTGCAGAGGTACATACACGTATGATCCAAATGTTGTCATCACAGTTATTTCTCCCACCACTGAAATTGTCTTTCACAAAAAGGGGAGCATCTGCACACATACGGTATGTTTATTCAAACAAACCAGAGCTGCCATTACATAGCTAACATAACTTCTGATAATCATGCAGCTGCATCAAGTGATTTAAATGGGTGGACAAAATTGCAAACAGGAATTATGCATTTAAAACAGAGTTGTTTGATTAAATTCCAGCATTGTTAGCATACGTATTTACAGTAGGGTTGACTGTGGTCATATGCTGGGGCCTAATGGTCTGTGAGCTTTGTGGTTGAGGGAAATGTTAATGGTCATTTTTCTCAGATAAAATAAGATAAAATGCTTCTTAATGGGTGTAGAAGGCGGTTACGTAGAGGCTGACAAAGACAAACCATTGAGAGAAGTGTTCTCCAGGCACTGCAGGTTCTCCAGGTGCTTCCTTAGATCCTCGTATTAGCAATCTTCTTAAAAGGAACTGCAGTGAGCAGTCGATCACAGTAATGATGATGATGATTAGCGTTGTTGTTGTTATTATAATTATCATTTTTATTATTATTATCATTATTATTATTATTATTATATGTGAAAAAGGAAAAACAGATGAAGTTATGTACAGTATGTTACTCTCAGGCTGCTTTTAGCTGCATGGAGTGGAATGGTTTCCACTGTTTTGTTCAAGGATAGTTAGCCCAGCTAGCTTCAAACTAGCCCAGGAATGTAGATGCCCACATGTTGTCGTCCACAAGTGTCATTCACTATGGGAGCTATGTAGTTACATTGCACAGGGCTTTAGAATGGATGCTCTGCTAAGACTGCCCAACAAGACACAGTGACGTCATCCTATTTGATGAACTAACTGGTTGTAGGCCTACTGTTGCAGTATTCTGTTGCATGTGGAGTGGGGGGTGATGATGAGGTCAAGGGGGTGTTTGCAGGCTTATGATGATGTCAAGGGGGCGTTTGTTAAAAAAAACACTGATGTAGCGGAATCTAAATAAGTACTTGGTAGTGGTAAGAACCTCTGAACTGCTTCTGGGAAACACTACCATTCATTATTTAGACATAACCACCATTGTCCACTAGGTGTCCTCAGTGACCGTGGGAAACACTACCATTCATTATTTAGACATAACCACCATTGTCCACTAGGTGTCCTCAGTGACCATGTTTATATATCTGTGTGAAAACACATGAGGGATGTGATGAGGCCATGGACCATTGCCTTTTCTATTATTAGTAATTATTATTATTCTGCCTTTTCTAGAATGAAATTATTAATCTCTCTCACCCAAAACACAAACACATGCACATGCACACGCGTACGTGCACACAGCCCATCAGTCAGCATAGATTTCAAATGCCTTCTGTCATTCTCTGAAAAACACATTTGTTAGGTTTGCTCTTGTTTTCTTACGCATTCCTTTTCGGACGTGCAGTAGGCAGCTAGTCTTGTCCAGATAAATTCCCGGCTGCGTTGTCCTGAGCAACGGATGATGAATTGGAACATGAAGCGTTGTCCTTTTCAAAAGCTACGTAGGTATAGAGTTCAGGACTATACTACAAAGCTGCTTCCGGAGGGAACAAGGTGAAGTTAATCTAATAGAAGAGCCTGGAGTCCTCATTTTCTTAAGAGCTAGGTTAAGGTTAGAGGTAAATCATAGAGGAGCCTGGACTCTAGGCTCTTCCAGTAGATGATTTACCTCTTAACTCCACCTGGTTTAGTCCTGAAGCAGCTTCTTAGTATAGGCCCCAGTCTGCCAAGTAGTGTCTCCAGCCGCTGACAAGAGTGAATGTCCTACAACTTCTTTTTTTTTTAAACAAAGCAAACTGCCATCGGATTAAAAAAAAAAATCATGCCAACACATGTATTGATGGCTGTAACTGTTGTATTAACCACGCGCAGGGAACTCAGGAGTAAATTTGTCTCAAAATACTGCAATCAAATTTTATTATTATTTTCTTTTATGAGCTTATCATAGGCAAGGGATGGTTTGGGAATGTTTTCCTGTTTGAAAAGGAAACAAGGTTTGCCATAATTACCATATCTAGTAGGGTATTTGGAAAACATTTGTCTCATTTCTTCAATGCTATGTTTAGATGTGCTATCCTTTTTTCACATGTCCCAATGTTATTTTTGAAGAATGAAGACATTCCATTTCCTACTTGTTGTTATAACTCTGGTGCATACTACATGTGAAGCCCTGCCAGACGTCCTCAGCACTGCTCATTAGAGCTGTCACCCTGACAGCACAAGGCAAATATTGTCTGTCAGGTTAGAAGGAAATAGAGCAAATGCTGCTGAAGCCAACCCCCTCTCTGTAATCCACAAACAGAAGGCAGCCAAACATGTTTAGAACTAAAGATGGCAATAGGCAACATTATCCAACAGTAGGTTGTTAGTTATGGCAAACCATCATCCTTGCCTATCTTAAAGCATTTACATCCATATTCACTATCAAGGGAAACAAAATCCCCAACCTTTTGCTCCTAGGTCAGTCCTTCTCACATCGTATTGCAGAAATGCATCTTTGATTAATACTATTTTGTAATGCAATTACTAATTTTACCTCCAAATGAATGAATTAATTGATGAATGAATTTCAAACCAAAATGTTAGATAACGCCTTCTAACCAAAGCTGTTCTTCTAACCTCGGCCTCCCACTCTTCTCCCCGGCTGCACCATTGCTTGTCTAACATTTCATACTAACGGTTGGTATCTCTCTCACCTCATGTCCTTAACCCCCTCGGTTTTACCGTCTCCTCCTGTCTCCCTCCTCCTATTCTTCTCCTCTTCCTCCTGTCTCCCTCGTCTTCTCCTCCTCCTCCTCCTCCTCTTCTTCTTCTCCTCCTCCTCTTCATCCTCCTCCTCCTCCTCTTCTTCCCCCTCCTCCTCCTTTTCTTCCCCCTCCTCCTACTTCTCCTCCCGCTTCTCCTTCTCCTCCTCTTCCTCTTCTTCTACTCCCCCTCCCCCTCCCCCTCCTCCTCCTCCTCTCCTCCTCCTCCTCCTCTTCCTCTTCTCCTCCTCCTCCTCCTCCTCCTCTTCCTCTTCTTCTCCTCCCCCTCCCCCTCCTCCTCCTCCTCCTCTTCCTCTTCTCCTCCTCCTCCTCCTCCTCCTGCCCCAACCACACCTCTGTAACCTCCCGACAGGTTGCCTTGAGGACGGACTCACAGGAACCTGCTGTGTCCCCTGAGCGAGGGGAGGAGCTTGTGGAAGGGTCCACGGGGAGAAGTGAGTTTACAAGCACCAGAGTGAGTTCCTCCTCGACTTCTCCTTCTCCTCCTCCTCCTCCTCCTCTTCCTCAGCGCCAGCCTTCCTTCTCTCTGGTGCCCTCTTCTCCTGGAGCTCTGACGGCCAAAGCCCTCCAGTTGTCCAGCGTCCACACACAGCACAACCCGCACAGCACCCAGTACGTTGTGTTTTCTCCGCGGAAGGCCCCCCTCATGCACACCCACTCCTCCCCACCTCCGCTGCCCCCTCCACGCACTCTGCCCCCCTCTCCCGCCCCTCAGCTGGACGACACTGACTTTGTGGATGAAGAGGTGTCCTGCATCATCCAGGAAGGCTTTGTGGATGAAGAGGTGTCCTGCATCATCCAGGAAGGCTTTCCCGCCGGCAGCACCGCTGACGTGCTGGCGAGAGAGCCGAGTGGTGGCAGCGTGAGTCCCATCAGGCTTGGCGGCGAGGGCCGCGGCTCTTACTTGCGGCAGCTGAAGAAGTACCACAGCGCCGACACGCAGGGCTGCCAAGGCTTCCTGGTCCCGCGGCCCTCCTCGTGGCTGGACGACCCTCGGCACCGCTCCCTGGAGGTGTGCTCTTCAGGAGAGAGTAGCCCCCAGTTAACCTCCGCCTCCTCGGGGTTTGGGTCTCGAACAGACAGCCTACAGCACCACCTCTACACGCTGCCCAGCTCACCACCTCCTCCTCCGCCTCCTCCTCACGCACGCAAGAAGAAGATGAGTCCTCCCTGTATCTCCGTGGAGCCCCCCGATGGCAGGGAGGACCTTCCTGGATTTCAGCACGCGCCTCTCGGTGGGCTTGGCGTGGCGCCGTCCCCTCGGG
>NC_085874.1:53547302-53627302 GCF_034702125.1 Engraulis encrasicolus | reverse complement strand
TATTATACAGATGAAAATCCAAAACAAAAGCAAAAATAGGGAACCAAAACACAAATGGGATAATTAGTGTTCTGTTAGTCTCTGTTACTGTTACTGTTAGTGTCTTAATACTACTTAATACTACTGTTACTGTTAGTGTCTTAATACTACCTCACACTCATTGTCAGCCAAATAAAGTGAACAAGATGGAAGACATTAGAGAACATTTATAAAGTGAACAAGACGTTAGACGTAATACATTAGAGAACATTTATGGTTATGGTTTAATGACAGTATTATCATTAGCAATTTTCATCCCAGTTTATCTGGAGTTTTCGTGCTGAGGGCCATTGGAATGTGCATGATAAACTGTACCTTCATCTTTCTCGTAACAAATGCTTTAAATTTATAGTGACCCTGGTAATGGCTATGGTTGATTCTAAGGAACGTTAACAGGGCACTTTAAAGGATTTAAGCTCTTGTGATGAAAGGGCAGAGTTTCCCATCTCAGGAACTGCCTTAGCTGTAACTGTGTGTGATGCCTGCGTGTGTAAGTGTGTGTGATGCCTGCGTGTGTAAGTGTGTGTGATGCCCGCGTGTGTAAGTGTGTGTGATGCCTGCATGTGTGTAAGTGTGTGTGATGCCCGTGTGTGTAAGTGTGTGTGATGCCTGCGTGTGTGTAAGTGTGTCAGATGCCGGTGTGTGTAAGTGTGTGTGATGCCTGCATGTGTAAGTGTGTGTGATGCCCGCGTGTGTAAGTGTGTTTGATGCCTGCGTGTGTGTAAGTGTGTGTGATACCGGTGTGTGTAAGTGTGTCAGATGCCGGTGTGTGTAAGTGTGTTTGATGCCTGCGTGTGTAAGTGTGTGTGATGCCGGTGTGTGTAAGTGTGTGTGATGCCGTTGTGTGTGTAAGTGTGTGTGATACCGGTGTGTGTAAGTGTGTCAGATGCCGGTGTGTGTAAGTGTGTCAGATGCCGGTGTGTGTGTAAGTGTGTGTGATGCCGGTGTGTGTAAGTGTGTGTGATGCCGGTGTGTAAGTGTGTGTGATGTTGTGTGAGCACAAAAAACATATACAGACTATCCACATGGACAGCCACCAGGTATTGATATACAGACTATCCACATGGACAGCCATCAGGCATTGATATTAGAGATGTACCGGATCCTGATTTTTAGGATCCTGTCGGATACCGGATCCACTGCTTAAGATCCTGCCGGATCTGGAACCGGATACCGGATCCTACGAAAGGGTTGAAACACATAGTCTACTCGCACACATGGTCCCTTTTTATTACGTTGGCTCAAACTATTTTTTAGACTCATTTGCTTGCTGCTTGAAGCCACTTCCAAAGGGCTTTCACTCCGTGCAGTGATTGGGGTTGTGAAAGACTGACTGAAAAGCCTAGGCTACGTAAAAACTAGAGATGCACCAGATCCTGATTTTTAGGTAACTGCCGGATACCGGATCCACTGCTTAAGATCGTGTCGGATCCGAATCCTGAGAAAAACCCTATTATCCTGCCAGATCCGGAACCGGAACCGGATCCGGTGCATCTCTAATTGATATACAGACTATCCACATGGATATTCATCAGGTATTGATATACAGACGATCCATATGTACAGCCATCAGGCATTGATATACAGTATCTATGTATGGATATGCATTACGGCGCAAAAACAAACATTTTCATTCATTGAAAAACCACAGGCAAGTAGTCTTCAGCAGCTCTCTGAACCTGAGGCCTCTTGGAAAAACAAGATGAAAGCCGAGAGAGAGAGAGAGAGAGAGAGAGAGAGAGAGAGAGAGAGAGAGAGAGAGAGTTAGAGAGAGAGAGGGAGAGATAGAGAGAGAGATAGTTAGAGAGAGAGAGGGAGAGAGAGAGAGAGAGAGAGAGAGAGAGAGAGGAGCCTCAGGTGCATCAATAAAGCCTCCTCTAATCTTCTCTAAGAACATGCTCAGCTGGAGAAGAGGCTATCTTATCTGAACTCCATGTCCCTGTGATGTGTTGTTATTAGTCACCTCTTCGTCCCATCATGACTGCCTAAGTAGGAGAGTACCACCCTTGCTGATTTCCCATCATGCACCACCCTTGCTGATTTCCCATCATGCACCACCCTTGCTGATTTCCCATCCATTAACCCTGTTGATCTTCTGGCCGAACCAGCAGGTTCTGTTCAACCCACAGCAGGTTCTGTTCAACCCACAGCAGGTTCTGTTCTGTTCTCATGCGCTCCACAGGGACTGATGCCAGTCTCATTGCCAATCTTGTACATTTTCCACAGTCTAATTTGACCTACAGTAGCTGTGCAACAAAATTGAATAAGATATAGATATTCCAGACATGAAAGTATCATTATGATTATTTTTGCAACTGTTGTGGTTATTTTAGTTTTTTATATCTTGCACTCTTCACCTCTTGTCATTGTAAACTGGTTTGTGGAAGGTTGGAGGTCTGTCATGCAATTCAGTTTAAGGTCCAGTGTGTGATTGTTTAAAATACTTGATTTCCAAAATGAACGCTGCCTATCGATAAATCTCTTTAATTAACATTTTACTATGATCAATTTCTAAATACTCTTTAAGCTTTGTAAAATGTACACTTTTCATATGAATGGGTTGTCTATGCACAAGTCCAGTTCCCCAGGTAACAGTGGGATTAGGTACATTTTAGAATTTTAGATTCAAGTGATGAGCTTTATAAGGCAGTCTACATCATATGAATGATCGCTCGTTTGCCGTGCACCTCTGTAACAGTCCCTCCTCCCCACCTCAGCTTGTCATCTATACAGGTCAGACGGGTGAGCTCATCACCCGGGAGATTGTGCTGGACCTGTTGCTGTATTAGTAGCCTGACGCCCCTATTCTCAGCCCAGAGAGCATTTCTGATGCATCCGTTTGCAGTCACTTGCACATGACCACTGTTTCTATTTTCTCAGCCCAGAGAGCATTTCTGATGCATCCGTTTGCAGTCGCTTGCACATGACTACTGTTTCTATTTTTTCCTCTGCTTGGCCAGTGGACTGTGGATGTTTTCCCAACACCATTGTTCAGGAGACTGTTTGCAGTTGTCACCCAGCAGCACAATATGCTGCTTGAGGACTCTGATGACGTCACCTCAGCTGAGCTGCTTTACACAATGATTGTACAAAATCTTCAATATTGTAACCTAGATCAGTGGTTCCCAACCTATGGCCCGGGGCCCACTGGTGGGCCCTGAAGGTATTCCAAGTGGGCCTTGAAATCATTTTCCTAAAATAATAATCATATTTTGGTGTGTGTTGCTGTTGATTTATTTGAGTTTTACTCTTAATTGGGTCAGAGGTGGGCCCGAAACATTTTTGACAATTTCGAGTGGGCCCCAAGTTGAAAAAGGTTGGGAACCCCTGACCTAGATAAAGCATACCACATGTCACCAAGTCTAGTCTCCTTAATGGCGACTTTCCATTGAATTCCATTAATTCTGGACTCCTGCTAGTTTCCAATAGGGGCATGGCAGCTGTATGAAGGCAGCTTAGACTAGGAAACTGCCTAGGGCCCCACCAAAACAACTGCCTAGGGCCCCACCAAAACAACTGCCTAGGGCCCCGCCAAAACAACTGCCTTGGGCCCCGAAAAAACAACTGCCTAGGGCCCCGCCAAAATCCCTTTTTAACTGCCTTGGGCCCCGCCGAAACAACTGCCTAGGGCCCCACTAAAACAACTGCCTTGGGCCCCGAAAAAACAACTGCCTAGGGCCCCGCCAAAATCCCTTTTTAACTGCCTAGGGCCCCGCCGAAACAACTGCCTTGGGCCCCACCAAAATAACTACCTAGGGCCCCACCAAAATAACTGCGTAGGGCCCCATTGAAATGTTCAATCGATTGAAATGTGCTGTTTTTGTGAAGGTTGTGTAATGGAAGGTCGGCCCAGGCCAGACACACCCACCTGCAGCATAGCCCCACCCACTTGCAGAATAGCCACACCCACATGTAGCATAGTCACACCCACATGTAGCATAGCCTCAACCAGTGACCATGCTACCATTGGAGTTTTGAATTGTCAATGTCTTCGACAAACAAGAAGGAAACTGCAAAGTACAGTATAGGGCATTTCATACACATGTACTGTACATTATACAAGCTAACCCTAACCCACATGTACTATTATACAAGCTAACCCTAACCCACATGTACTATTATACAGGCTAACCCTAACCCACATGTACATTATACAGGCTAACCCTAACCCACATGTACTATTATACAAGCTAACCCTAACCCACATGTACTATTATACAAGCTAACCCTAACCCACATGTACTGTATATTATAGTGGCTGAACCTTAGGTCACAACTCTTTTCTGGGAGGAATTATTATGACCTGTGTAAGTAACCCTGAGCCATAGCCATGATTAATTTTATATACCAGACTTCCTACTCAAAAACAAAACGCAATCACGTGCCGCTTAATGAAGCTGCATTTTTAGAGACGTATTATGCTCATGTTGTGGTCGGTGGCTGAGCTATTTCAGCTCTGCAATCTACATACAAAAACCACACAGATCTTATCAAAACAGGAACAGTAGAAAAGCCCCATAATTTTGTTGCATAGCGCTGTCTGCCCCCATCCCATAATTTTGTTGCATAGCGCTGTCTGATCCTTGCCCTCCTCTCCTTCAACCCACTCCTTCTCTTCATCCCTCCCTGTTCCCCCTCCCTCTTTCTCTCTTTTCATCCCTCCCTCTCTTCATCCCTCCTTTCCCTCTCTTCACCCCTGCCTGTCTCCCCCCCCTCCCTTCTTTTTTCCCTCCCATTTTAGACATGTGAGGGTTACAGCCCGTCACCCCTTCCTCTACACAGCACTCACTGCAGCCTGTGAAACGCTTTTCTAAATCTATTGTTGAGTTACAGTGAAGAAGCTGCCAAGTTATGGTTTTATTGTTCTAACAAAAGAAAAAATATTTAATTATGAATCACTTGGAATCATTTGGAATCTCTTTACCACCAGCGATGGCAGGAAACTGCAACTAAGGCTTATCTGTTACATCTTTATTCCGCTGAACTGAGGGAGCTACAGAAATTCAAGACAAAAGGTGTTTTTGATTTTGGAGTTTGGTTAGCTCTCATCTGTTTTGCAACCTGAAGACATGTGTGACCAGTGAACAGGATATGCACTGCCCTGTAATGTACATTCCACAGGGGGTTTATAGGGACATGACGGTGGACTTAAAATGTCTCAGCCTGGGGATTTAAAAAAGGTATGTTTCTTTTGTCTTTTCCCATTCTGCTTTCTTTTAGTATCTACTATATTCTATTATGAACTGAAATGGTATCATTTGATGAAGATGGTGAGGAATTGCCTCAAAGGTGCTGTTTTTGTCATTTGAAAGTTGCTGTTACATCAAGTAAGAGTATGAGAATAGAATAGCGTCACACAACAAACACACTCACATTTATATGGTAGTGAATGAAATATTGAGGTTTTTATATGGTAGTGAATGAAAGCAATGCGTTTTTTTAGTGGTAGATGGTACATGGAATGAACATCAAAAAGCCAAATCTAAAAACAATAATCCTCCCTCAAGTCTATCTTTAAAATAGGATGCTTGTTATTGTTTTTTTATGTTGTGTTTGTCTGGCCTTAAATGGACTGAAGGACGCAGGTCTTAATTTATTCATATGCAGATACCACACATTATAAACACACATAACAAAACTGCCACACAAACACCTGTAAGTACATTAGATTAGTTTTACACCTGCAAGTCAATTTGACTATTTTTGTAGACTTCAATGAGGTCTCTCCGTTCTCTAGGTCCACTTACTGTAAACTCTTGTCGGATGAGTCTTGTCTTAACCTACGGCAGCTGCGTGAACAATACACTCAGTCTGAGAATGTGGTCTTCCTGTTTAATGCAACCCCTCTTTAATTTTGCATTTTACAATGGAATTACCATTTAATACAACGCCTCGTTATGGATTACCATTTAATACCATGCCTCGCCCATTCTGACTTTTTTTCAAGGGGTGCATCTGCTTTTGTTTTTTCTTGTTTTTATTTCTTGTATTTGCACCATCACAACTTATCTCCTGTACTTTTTATACTATTTTTTTTTCTGTATGACTTGTTTCAGGGCTCTGATGATCATATGACAAGTACATGAGACTGGTAACAAATGAAAAAATCATGTTTTTTGTTTGTCTTAGTTTTCCTCGACAATCTCAGTCTCTCGCTGTTGTCTTGTCCATTTTTTGTATTTTGTTTGTTTTGATAATCCCGGTTGTGTTGTGTATTTCTAATCCCGGATGTGTTGTGTGTTGTGCTGTGTATTTCTGCACAGTGATGTGACCATCTCCATGGAGCGCAGTACTGACGGGCTGGCAGTGGCAGATGCCGCGCCCAACGCTACAGAGCAACCACCCCTCAACTCCACCTGGTCATCGCAAGACCCCACCGCCACTCTCACCATCAGCACCCTCCTCTCCATCATGTGCCTGATCGGTGTGTCTGGTAACATCTACACGCTGGTCATCATGTACAACTCTATGAGGTCCTCCGCCTCCATGTACATCTACATCCTCAACCTGGCCATGGCCGACCTGCTGTACCTCCTCACCATCCCCTTCGTGGTCTGCACCCACTTCCTGCAGGGCTGGCATTTTGGCGCCGTGGGCTGCCACGTCCTGATCAGCCTGGACTTCCTCACCATGCACGCTAGCATATTCACACTGACGGCCATGAGCACCGAGCGCTACCTGGCCGTGCTCAAGCCCTTCGATACGGTCAAGCGCTCCAAGAGCTATCGCAAGGCCATCGCCGTGCTGGTGTGGGCCGCCTCTCTGATACTCACCTTGCCCATGATGATCGAGATCAAGTTGATGGCAGTGGGCTCCAAGCGAATGTGCCAGACAACACTAGATCCTCTGTCCTATAAAATCTACATCTCCATTTTGTTTTGCAGTAGTATAGTGGCTCCGGGGGTGATCATCGGCTACCTGTACGTTCGACTCGCTCGTAAATACTGGATCTCCCAGACGGAGGCCTTCAAACAGACCAAGCGGCTGCCCAACCAGAAGGTGCTGTACCTCATCCTCACCATCGTGCTGCTCTTCTGGGCGTGCTTCCTGCCCTTCTGGGTCTGGCAGCTCCTAGGAGAGTTCTACCCAGACATGGATCTCTCCACAACCACTAAGAGGGTCATCAACTACGTGACCACCTGCCTGACCTACAGCAACAGCTGCATAAACCCTTTCCTCTACACGCTGCTCACTAAGAACTACAAGGACTATCTCCATAAGCGGCACAGGACTTGGAGTGCCAGCCCCTACTTTAGTCATCGCGGCTGCTTCCAGCGCCCCCCTCGGCCTCGTCGCTCCCTTTCCACCAGCAGCCATCAAGGCACTGAGAGCTTTGCACTGGCAAGCACCTCCTCACGCACCCACACTAACAACGAGTTATAAGGTACTGCAGGTTTCACATCTGTTATCTGCATATTGGCCACTGATAACTCCTTTATGGTCAACTGAAATACAGGACAAGAGCTGAAACTCCTACAGTATGGCCACTGATAACTCCTTTATGGTCAACTGAAATACAGGACAAGAGCTGACACTCCTACAGTATGCACAGACACTTTCCTGGAGCTGGTGAAGTGCAGTCATCAGTAATCCGAGGGAAACGAGAAGGATCACAGCACTCTGGTGCACTTAACTTTGCTGCTTCTTGAACAGCACGTTTCGCTTGAGCTTTCTTCAGGTTCACTTTGACATTCGCATACCTCCCACAGGTCTGTGTGGGGTCTTGTGGGAGGTACTATATGCAAGTCTGGGTGGGAGGTACTGTGTGTGAATGTCAAAGTGAACCTGAAGAAGCACAAGTAAGGCACGTTGTTCACTGATTAAAAAAAGAGCAAAATTAAGTCCAGCAGATTGCAGTGATTCTTCTTGTTTCCCTTGAAATACAGGGAAGTAATGTAATGTAATGTAATGTAATGTAATATACTACCATCCCCTGTGATAGGAGATAGTCATGATAATTGCTGATTCTTTAGTCCACCGAGTCAAATAATTAATTAAATGTGTACTTTCATGAGCTATTTAAAAATCCACAAACATTATTTCTATATGTTTTCAACCAGAGTATTTGGATTGGCCAATGGAAAAATACAGAACAGACTGTCTATGTTGTTACATGCAACAGAAAATGTTAAATGTAGCATATTAGAGCTTGTGATTTCCAAATAAATCTAAGAGTAAATGAAATATATTTTAAGAGGATGTTTATTTGTCCAAATCCAATCTCTTTGCAATGCACTGATATAAAAACATCCTACTCCTCTCAGGGGTTGGGGCGTGGGCCCCTTTCTGTGCTCATTCAGAATGACAGATATATGCAGGATATAGCTTTTCTTTTTGGTCATCCCATTTTAAAATCATAAGTACCCTTCTGTGGCTTTGGGAGTATTTTCCTACTTGGTTCCAATTGTAGCTTTTGTGATGACAAACAGAAGTGTCACTCCATAACAATGCACCTTCTTAAATTAAATTATACCGTGGCAGTCTGCCCATAGCTAAAATAGAAGAGCACTATGACCTAATGCCCTCGTTTTACCTTTTGCGTGCATGTCCCACGTATTCTCATCACTGTGTTATGTGATGTATAATGGGTCTAACGTGGTAGTTTTCCAAGACACATTAATAATCTTTCTGTACCTCTCCGCTGGTGTGGTTGGCAGCCTTATGCACACCGATCAGTCACCTCAAACAAAACGGCTCTTTTGATTTTTCCATTCGTCTCTCTTCACACTTGTTACGGTTTGCAACTGGAGCGAGACCTTAGCTCCTGATACCGTGGGTTGAGAAAACAAAACGCCCTGCTGAGATGGAAATCTGTGAACAGACAAAAAACATTAAAAGGGCTTCCAATAAGGTTTGATGATAGATTTCTAAAAACACACATATATATATATATATATATATATATATATATATATATATATATATATATATATATATACATACATACATATATTTACAGTTGCGACCCTTTTAGATCTATGTTGGTTCTCTTGCCATATGCATACAGTACATGTTAGTTATTATGCACGTACAATCGTTGCAATTTCTACTTGTCAACATCTAATTTTGATATGTTTTGTGTGTATCAAAGACAAAACATGATCACCTCTGCATGTGTTTTTAATCTTAGAAGTTATTTTCTAACGAATGACAATTTAATTACACATAGTTTCAATATGATACTGGAGCCCACACGAAGGCTACAAAACATATTGGAGCATTTCATTCTCACACGAAGGCTACACAACATATTGGAGCATTTCCCATCCTATTATTAAGTCTCAACAACAATTTATGGCCCATTGCTATTCCGCCTATTCCTTCCCCTAAGCTATGTGTGTGTGTGTGTGTGTGTGTGTGTGTGTGTGTGTGTGTGTGTGTGTGTGTGTGTGTGTGTGTGTGTGTGTGTGTGTGTGTGTGTGTGTGTGTGTGTGTGTGTGTGTGTGTGTGTGTGTGTGTGTGTGTGTGTGTGTGTGTGTGTGTGTGTGTGTGTGTGTGTGTATTCCTTCCCCTCAGTTCCCCTAAGGAAGCAGATCAGCGGACATCAGCACTTCACTCCCAAGTGTGTGTGTGTGTGTGTGTGTGTGTGTGTGTGTGTGTGTGTGTGTGTGTGTGTGTGTGTGTGTGTGTGTGTGTGTGTGTGTGTGTGTGTGTGTGTGTGTGTGTGTGTGTGTGTGTGTGTGTGTGTGTGGGCACGTGTGAAAAACAGTGTGCTTGGAGAGCAAATAGGGATTGTTTATTGGGTGGTACCAGGAGAAGACACTTGTGTGGCTCTAAAATAAGAAGCTGCAATGCCTCATGTCATCCTGTGGTGTTCCTGCATGGCAAAATTAATAACCACAAACACACAGAGGAAAACTACACCAACTCAACAACAGTATAACGGACATTATAGCTCGTGTTTGTACTGCTCGTCTATCTATCTATCTATCTATCTATCTATCTATCTATCTATCTATCTATCTATCTATCTATCTATCTATCTATCTATCTATCTATCTATCTATCTATCTATCTATCTATCTATCTATCTATCTATCTATCTATCTATCTATCTATCTATCTATCTATCTATCTATCTACTGTATCTATCTATCTATCTATCTATCTATCTATCTATCTATCTATCTATCTATCTATCTATCTATCTATCTATCTATCTATCTATCTATCTATCTATCTATCATATTTCTTTTAAGTTGTAGGCCATTTCACATCTGATCTACGATTAATATAACATTGTACCTAACAGACTGATTCAATGTCCTCTACTACTTAATAATGCTGGTGTATCATTGTCAGCATTTTCCTCATTTGCCATTTGTCAGAATGGTTTGAGTTGTTAAATGGTCATATGATCGTGTCACTTACTCACATCAAAATGGCCTGGCTATTCCTGTAGGACAACACAGCTCAGAGATGTTAGTCTGGTGAGTCCCATGTACAAACACACTTCATGGTTGGCTAAACCTGTCTGTCAAAAGCCTCTGGTCCTCAGTCCTCTGGGAAAAGCTTCAAGATAACGCATCGGTCATTCAGCTCACTTGATAAGCTACGCTAAGCTATGCTGACTCACATTATTATGTTAAACCCGGTGGCAGTGTCCCAGCGTTCCCCAGCTCAGGGAGAAAAAGCAGATTGGAAAATGTTGTTCAGTGTAACAGGAAGTGCAGGCCCAGGCCACATCAAAAAGGCAGTTTATCAAGACTTTGAACTTGTAGAAAACACTTCGGATATATCCATGTAAGTGTTTATGTATTCTACCCCCCACCCCCACCATCGGTAAAGAAGTTGTGGTTGATCACACACATACATCTCTAGCCATGATTAGCCTCATCACTATCATCGGCCAAAGTAGGTTTTTACTCTTAATTTATTTTTCCCCTCAACCATCGGCCCTAAACTGCTAAATGAATGCAAAGTGATTAACTTTCTCTACAAAAAGGCAATGTGGAGCATTGCTCAAGCAGAATTAGTTCAAGGGTGCATTCTTGATGAGAACTTGTGACGTAAGAGAGCAGAAGGGTCAGGGGGTGAGGTGTGGTAAGACTACATGGCATTGGGTTCGTTCGTGATGAAGAATTTTCAAACCAGAATGCATCAAACTGGACAAAAGCATCACTGCTTTGTGTAGTAATGCAAATGTGAGTGTGTTCTTTTTTACTCTCATCTTTCCCTGTGCAATGCTGCCTTTAGAATCACAGATGTGAATACACTACAGATGTGAATACACTACAGATGTGAATACACTACAGATGTGAATACACTACAGATGTGAATACACTACAGATGTGAATACACTACAGATGTGAATACACTTTTGCTAATTCTGATACTGGAACTGTCCTGTACATGCCCCCTGTCAAATAAACGTGTCAGAGGAGAAGAGAAGAGAAGAGAAGAGAAGAGAAGAGAAGAGAAGAGAAGAGAAGAGAAGAGAAGAGAAGTCTATGAAATGGTGTCAGAAGAGAAGTCTATGAAATGGTCTCAGAAGAGAAGTCTATGAAATGGTGTCAGAAGAGAAGTCTATGAAATAGTTTGCCAACAGATTCACTGTATTAGTTAGTAGATAAAATGTGAATCTTGCGACACATTCAAACACCCAAAACAGCGGTCCATGAATATCCTACTGCTGTGTTTACTTTTTTTTTTAAACTTCTCTTTTATTTTCTCTGGGCATTGCACATCAATGAACACATAAATGAAAATGTGCCAGATTATAGACCAAATTCTGATTTCCATCTGGTGTCCAAAATAGTAGTAGCTAGTGTGGATATGCTTGTTGCTGGATGCACCACAACAGATAGTTCAGACAGTCTTTTTGTTGATGCCGGTAGTCTTGCTTCATTCTGTCTTGTAAATAGTTTTCCTCTGATTCTGGGAAGGCCGTGTCATGTTTCCCTCTAATGCCTGCTGCATCTCCCATTTCTCTAAGATTAGTCAGACTCGTACGGTTTTGCCATCTGTACTCACATGGCTGAGAAGCATCTGTGGAAATACATCACAGTCACTAACCTTATGCATATATACACCAGGACGGTACCTCAGTCCCTAACCTTATGCATATATACACCAGGACAGTACCTCAGTCCCTAACCTTATGCATATATACACCAGGACAGTACCTCAGTCCCTAACCTTATGCATATATACACCAGGACAGTACCTCAGTCACTAACCTTATGCATATATACACCAGGACGGTACCTTAACCCTATCCAGACCGGGCTTTTTTGGCATTCCTGGGACCGGGGGGGGGGCTCATTTGACCCCCCCCCCCTCATAACTTGGGAACCGAATGGCGTATGACCACCAAACTTGGAGGGGATGATCTTCAGCCAAAGATCTATGAATGACATCAGTTTGATGTCATTATTGGATATTATGACATCATTATGACGTCATTTCCTGATTTTATTGCCCAAAATGTCACCTTAATGTATTTTCCATCTAACTTGGGTAATGCACATCAATTTTGGTTTTTATGTGCTTCAGACCACTTCAAATGTTCACAAGGGTGTCTGATGCTAATGAAAATGTAAAAAAATATGAAAAGTGATGATGATCAGACTTAGATCAGTGATTTTTGGTCGGGCGTACCTGTCAGAAACCCGTTTCCATGGCAACAACAAAAATAATAAACCTAATCTGTTGGTATCACACTGTAGCCAACTTCATGTTAGGAAAAGTCACAAAGTTTCGTAGTCCTAGCTTTAGTCATTCAGGAGTTATACAACATCAAAGTTGGTGCGGGCACTTTTAGCCCCCCCCCCCGGTCTGGATAGGGTTAAGTAAAGATACATCAGAAAAGTATCTTATGTACAGTATATACACACCGGAATAATACCTCAGCCACTAACCTTATGTATACAGTATATACACCGGGATAGCACCTATTGTACCTCGTCTGCAACTTCTTGAATCTACATTATAAATAACACACGCACAGGGCTACTGACAGGTTTGGCTGGGCCCAGGACAAATTTGTCTGAGACGGCCCCCCAGCCCAATACATACAATGTAATGAAGATTCTGGGCCCCCTCTCTCCCTGGGCCCGAGACAACTGTCTCCTTTGTTCCCCCCTGTCGGTGTCCCTGCACGTGTGCGTGTGCATACACACACTCACGCCCACGCACAGGAACACACGTAGACACACTGTAGTGCAAGTCAGGGATGATGATATTGTCCGGTAAGTTGTTTAAAAGATCTGAGCAAGTTAGCCGAGATACCCTGATGTACCGATATAGAGATATGGTCACCACTGATGTTTAAGAAGTTGGCATAAATATATTGCCTGCATGTGTGCGTGTTGGAGCCTCACATAAAAAACTAAAGAGATGGAATTTTAAAGTAAATAAAAAGCTGTCACCCTCCCTCTCTATTAGGTTTCAATTGTTTGCCATTCATCACTTTAATTGAATTCCTTGCAATAACAGAAGATCATTTTCCTTCCTGCATACGTTTTCCTGCTCATCTTCATTACCGGCGGTTTCAGTCCCCTCCTCGACATCGCAGTTAAACGCTCTTGTTGTGAATGGGGCAGTTTGTCTGGGAAAAGCACTATTGTGTCTCAGGGGAACAAAGGAAGTAATTAAAGTGCTGTGAAGCATGCGGTAAGCAGAAGATGAGGAAATGGGGCGCGAGGGTGGCAGGGGTCTTAAAAGCACACCACACACCGGGAAGCTGACAGGGGAGTGGGGGGGGGGGGGGGGGGGGGCAGGGGTCTTAAAAGCACACCACACACAGGGAAGCTGACAGGGGAGGGGGGGACAAAGGGGTCACTTGTCCCGGGCTCAGGGAGATGGGGGGGCAAAATTGGATCCTCATTACATTGTATGCATTGGGTTTGGTGCCCCTTCATGTGTCTTTGTCTCGGGCCCAGCCAAAGCCATGAGCGGTCCTGACCATGCAGTACACAGGATGGGATTACAGTTAAGAGAGCGGCCCCAAGACCCTCCCTGCTTCCTATACGCACAACATACACATCATCTACACTCCACAACCCTCCCTGCTTCCTATGCGCACAACATACACATCATTTACACATCTTTGCCTTCTTCATTTTAGACGAAAAACACTTTTTCTTGTCAACTATTTCTTTTTTCGTGAGGGATTTCAGGACAGAAAATCTAATGGAACATTGAGAGGTATTGCAGAGAAGTCAGCTGGGAACTCTACTCTACTCGTACCTCTTTAGTTGGGAACTCTACTCTACTCTACTCTACTCTACTGTACTCTACTCTACTCTACTGTACTCTACTCTACTCTACTCTACTCTACTCTACTCTACTCTACTCTACTCTACTGTACTCTACTCTACTCTACTCTACTCTACTCTACTCTACTCTACTCTACTCTACTCTACTCTACTCTACTACTACACTCTACTCTACTCTACTCTACTCTACTCTACTCTACCCCACTCTACTCTACTCTCCTCTACTCTGCTCTACTCTACTCTATACTCTACTCTACTCTCCTCTACTCTACTCTACTCTACTCTACTCTACTCTACTCTACACTACACTACTCTACTCTACTCTACTCTACTCTACTCTACTCTACTCTACTCTACTCTACTCTACTCTACTCTTCTCTACTCTACTCTACTCTGCTCTACTCTACTCTACTCTGCTCTACTCTACACTACTCTACTCTACTCTACTCTACTCTACTCTACTCTACTTTACTCTACTGTACTCTACTCTACTCTACTCTACTCTACTCTACTCTACTCTACTCTACTACTCTACTCTACTCTACTCTACTCTACTCTACTCTACTCTACTCTACTCGTACCTCTTTAGTTGGGAACTCTACTCGTACCTCTTTAATTGCGTAACATGCACATGCAACCACAATTTACTGTATATTGTAGTTATTTATTAATGTCCTTGTTCCCACTATTTGAGTTACAACAAAATCTGAATAACACGATAGACGAGTGGCATGAACATCTTTGTTTTTTTGTTTTTTTACAATGAGTTTATGACACAGGGTTGTTGCCAACTACAGTATGCCGGTTACAGTGCTTCTACATTTTACACTGTAAAGCACAATTTTCCATGAGATTGAACAATCTTGCTGAGTCAAGATGAGTAGAATAGCCAATGGTATAGCATATGTTAGGATGTCCTAACCAAAATGCATAAAAGGCAGTGGTCCTTAACTGGAATAGTTTTGAGATCCACAATTTTCACTGGTCATTACGTACGTTGTGACCCAATAGTTTGCAGTACTGTCGGAATCCTTGAATATTTATCAAAAAAAAAATATATATGCTTTTGATAAAAGGCACCGGCACTTAGCAGTATACAGTATGCAGACAACATGTGTATTGCAGAGTGGAGAGGAGTTTTAACCATGTTTCACCATCTTCGACACCACAATCATTTATCCAACATCACATCTTGTTTCAATTTTGTGACTAACAATAAAAGGGTGAATTAGTACATTTTCACATCACAACTTGGCAACCCACCCAGGACCCCTCTGGAAACCATTTTAGGGTCCCAGCCCACCAGTTAAGAAACAGCTGCTTCAGGGTATGGCTGTATGATGAACTCAAAGTAGCGCCACTTGTCCTCTCAGAGTGTTTGAGCTCTGTATATAATCTAAGGGTATGAGACCCTCTCTATATAATCATTAAGGCATGAGACCCACATGAGATTCAGACCGTGTGCACATGTGCATGTTCTTTTTTTAAAAGGAAATGTGATGTCACCCTCTAAAAATTCACCATAATTTTCACAACATGGGTTTCGTAATAACACATGGTGTGAGAGCGATCCCAAAGTTACACTGGGAAGATGGCAATCCTGTGGGAACCATGTTAGTTTGCTGATCTGCTGAGAAGTAATTGTCTTGATAGCTCTTGCAAGGTCACTAAATCCCACTTCCCTTTAAAATAGCTTCAGATCCTGAGAAATTGCAGCCCGCAGATATGACTCATAGACTGAGTTCTGTAGAACCCTGAGAATTTTATATCTTATTTTCTGATAAACGGTGCTATAGTGCAAGCCATGACACAATCACCAGTGTTTTGTCAAATCCAGCAGCTGTAAAACGACCTGACCTTTTAGAGGAGGGCGGCTTTCACTCCACCTGTAATAAATCACTTGGGCTTCATCCTGTTTGTGGCATAAGTGTGTGAGTTTGTGTAGGGGGGCTACGTCTATCTTTCTCTATGAGGAGCAGGGCTACGTATATCTGTGTAGGGCTACGTATATCTGTGTAGGGCTACGTATATCTGTGTAGGGCTACGTATATCTGTGTAGGGCTACGTATATCTGTGTAGGGCTATATACGTATATCTGTCTCTTTGAGCTGCTGGGCTTTTGTCTAAGAGCTGTTGCAGCAGTTTTAGGAAATCTGAGGCCCTGGGCAAAGAACAATTTTGAGGACCCCCTTCCCTTAGTTTTCTTATTATTCATTCGTTGCACGTTTAACCTATATTTACTCAAAAATGTTCTTCGCCCAGGGCCTCAGATTTCCTAAAACTGCCATTGCAGACCATTTTTTCATCTTATTCATTCAGTCAATAACTAAGAAGAAAAAAGAAGAAACTGAGTCCATCTATTCCCGGCATTGTCAGACTACTTCAGAGATGCACCAACAAGAAGGAGGAGCGCTGTGTGTAGATAAACTTTAAATGCAGGAAAACAAATACAATAATGCAGGAAAACAAATACAATAATGCAGGAAAACAAATACAATAATGCAGGAAAACAAAAACAATAATGCCATGACGAGGCCCCTGATTGGATGAGGCCCTGGGCAATTGCCGACCTTGCTCATGCAAAAACAGCCTATCACACACGCACACACACACGCACGCACACGCACGCACGCACACGCACGCACACGCACACGCACACGCACACACACACACGCACGCACGCACGCACGCACGCACGCACGCACACACACACACACACACACACACACACACACACACACTGAAGAAACAGCCTGTGGTTGTAGCAAAGGTGCAAAAGTGAGAGCTGACCGCCTGGTGACTCAGGAAGTCCTAACAGATGCCAGCCGGCGGGTTAATGTATACCGCATGTAGGATGCCGTTACAAAGCGTCTCCATAAAAATGTGGGACACAAATAATGGGAATACATGCAAGCAATATGCTGTGTTCAGACGTTACTGATCTGAAAATAGCAATACATCTGCCCAATACAATACAGCAAAAACTTGTTGTTTCAGTCAGTATGAGGAGCTGTATGCACTAGCTAAGGGGAAGCCTTGACTCAATGGTTAGAGTGCTGGTCACTGTACTGGTATTGGACCATCAGTGTTACTTGTCCTGTCTTGCACTTTGATGTCAGTCTGTAGATGTCAGTCTTGTGTATGTCTATGTCATTTCATGGTATAGAGAGAGAAACGTAATTATAATGTCCTTGTATGACCTGTGCATATGAAGAAACTGACAATAAAAACTTGACCTGACTTGACTTGACTTGACCTGACTTGACTTGACTTGGTCTTTATATCAGAGGGTTGCAGGTTCAAATCCCATCCTTACCAGTACCTTCACCCATGGCTGAAGTTCCCTTGAGAAAAGCACCCAACCCCACATTGCTCTAGGGCCTGTAACAAAATACCCTGTACCTAAATAACGTTAAGTCCCTTTGGATAAAAAAAAACTTGGTATAATGTAATATAATGTAAAGAAATATCAAACAGGCTTAGTGTGATGTTTTGACAATAATTTTACATATTCCTTTGAAACTGAATTGTTCAGTTTATGAATATCGTAATTGATGATGATATTAAAATAAATGTATCCACATCTATATCAATACTGTGTCTTGCATGTAAGACTTAAAATTGTAGTGTTAAAGAGGGTGTGTCTTGCATGTAAGACTTACAAGTGTAGTGTTAAAGAGGGAAGGAGCAGGTCAGTTCACTTCTCCAAAAGTTTCTATCACCAAAAACAGATGTGTACAAGGTTCAAATATTTGTGTGGTTAAACAATTCTACAAATTTAGAAACACATAACTCAGTATCTTTTATGACATGAGAACAGAAAGTCCTTTTTCACTGCACACATTACATTTCACTGCACGCATTACATTTCACTGTTCCCAATCTCACATCCTCTGCAGTGTATGCATCGTCATTACTGCAGTTACTTATAGAGTTTATGAACTGAATGTTACATGAATACATGATATACTGTAACAGCTGTTAAGACTACTGTGTGGATGAACAATGACTTCCTATCACTGCTATTCTGTTTACAATGACTTCATATCAGTGCTATTCTGTTTAAGCCAAGGTACATCTTACAACAAAGCAACTGGCAAGAGTAGTCATGTACTGTTTGAGCATTTGCAATTTTGAGTAACAGAAATATTTTGTTTTTCAGGGATAAAAGAAACGAGTAAGCGATGGCGTGATGGTGATAAAACACAATCTGAAGGAACAGGTCCCTCAGGAAGCCAAGGATGACACATCTGTAGGATATCAGACACTTCTGAAAGATCTGAACTCTGAATCTTTAGGCAATGAATATCAGGAGGATTTTTTGTTCTTATGTTCCGCCTTTTAAACAGCTGTTACCTTATTGTTTTTGGTGGACAAGTTTATTGACCATCTGGTTTTGTTCGATCTTATTTTCACAATCTTTGTTATGATATTATCACTGACCTCTATACTATGTCATTGGATAGTAGGCTATGGATCAGTAAATTGTCTGTATTAAAATGAACCAATGGGCCCGTCTCTAAGGGGAAAAAACAAAAACAGCAACAACAAAAACAACAGCAGCATCGGCCCCTGAGGACTGTCAGCCCAGCAGGAAAAAGCCTTGAATGCCAGATGACCAGTCCAGCCCTGTCTGGGGTAGTGTAGGGCAGTTTGTCATTTTGATTCATAGGGCCTGTCATGTATTTACAACACATCCTGCAAGTATTGGCACACACAGAAAACAATGAAAAGAGCCAGGAATAGTTATCTAGAAATAAAAACCTCACATTCTCATAGTACCAAAAATATTGGTGTGAAGAAATTGGGAAAGGCTGCCTTTTTCATTCTCATATATATTGTTAAATGGTCATTTAGCTGTATGAGATGTGCCCCAGGTTGTGGAGGACCCTAGAGTTTAGAGTCTATGTCTGTCTTCATGGGAAAGTAAGAAACGTAATTTCAATAATTTGTATGACCAGCGCATGTAAAGAAATTGACAATAAAACCGATTTGACTTGACTTGACCCATATAAAGTGAAAGCCCAACTGGGAAACTCCTACTCCCATTGGCATTGTGGCAGTACTCCACAGCACACAAGTAAACACTGCACACAACAAAATTGCATTTATGTCTCACCCGTGCAAGGGGTTAGCCCCCAATGGCGCCCGGCAGGGAGCAGTGCGGTGGGACGGTATCATGCTCAGGGTACCTCAGTCATGGTGGAGGATGGGGGAGAACACTGGTTAATTACTCCCCTACAAACCTGGCAGGTCGGGAGTCGAACTGGCAACCTTTGGGATATAAGTCTCACGCCATAAACGTTTACCCATATCTTCAGGAATGAGTGACACAGATATTTACGTACAATTGAGCCATGTAGGCCTCTATGTTTTCAAGCACTGATGATATATTTGTGTGTAGGATAAACAATGGGTCTGTGTATACAATGACATTGTTTTAATAATACTAGGGTAGTCGAATATAGCCTTCAGTGGGCAACGTTGGAGACTTTTATTAAAAACTTTTCTCACAAATAGCTGTACTAGTTTGTGTCTGTAGTAGTAAAACATATTTGCCCCCCTCCTTTCTTCCTTTTAAAGGAACGGACCACCCTTTTTTATTTTCACAATAGCTGTACTAGTTTGTATCTGTAGTAGTGGAACATACCCCCCCCCCCCTCCTTCCTTTTAGACTCATGTGCAGCCCCAAGTCAGAAGTCACCTGATGTACGGTGCAATAAGGAAATGGGCCTAAGGGATAACGTGTCTACATAGGTCTTACTGACACCACATAACATATCATGTGTTTACATAAATCTGAAAACTACCTACCCTACCAGTAACATACCATGTGTTTACATAATTAGGTCCTACTGAAACCACATGTGCACTGAAAAGACACATTTTTCATAGTTGGGTAACGCGTGCCTGAGCATTACTGTCACCATCACCTTGTTGTTTAATGCATTAAGGGGGCAAAATAAACATTTGAAGAAAGTGTACAGATTTCAACCCTCCTATTCATTCATACGACCATTTTTACACAGGTTGAAGCCAATATAAAGTCATTTGAACAGCATTTGTAGCAGAGCTACAGCTACGTGAATACATTCACAGCAACATATGGATCACAAGTGAACTCTAAACTCACGCCCCATAACCGTGATGATTTGGCGCCATCTTGCGTCTAAAAGCTGAAACTGTACAAATGTAAAAGACATTTCAGGGGTTCCTGCCAAACCATAACCTGCCTCTCACCAGATCTCTCTGCCTGGGTTTGATGTAAAGTGTCCATGTAGTTGCATAGCAGAGCATTCCCCTCCACCACTTTAGCATGTGTTGCAATAGTCAGAAGTACGCAGAGAGCTTCATGGAATGGGTTTCCATGGTAAAACAGCTGCATCCAAGCCACACATCACCAAGTGCAATGCAAAGTGTTGTCTCCAGTGGTGTAAAGGACGCCACCACTAGACTCTAGAGCAGTGGATATTTAAGCAATAAGCCACGAGAGGCCGTAACTATAAAGCACGATGCCACCACAGGAGTCTAGAGCAGTGAAGATGTGGATCATCCTCTGGAGTAGAGGTGTGTCGTTCATGAACGAGCCGGTTCTTTTGAACGGCTCCCTGAAGTGAACGATGGGAACCGGATCACAGCTGGGGGAGCCACTCGACCGTTATTTCGTTCATTTTTCATTCATTTTAAGCACGTGACCTCGACCAGAGTAATTAAATTTGGGAAAAAACACAATTGTTTGCCTCAATGAGAGACAAAAACGGTCTTTAGAAGCAGGAGAATAATCAGTTGTTGTTTGGACAAAATTACCATAAGGTGGAGTCAAAATATTACATTCTTAACACTGAATAAATAATTTAAAAAAGAGCCAAAAGAGCCAGTTTTTTGAACGGCTCTTTGAAAGGATCGAGCCACTAAGATCCTGATCCCGGAAAAGAGCCATAAATCCCATCTCTACTCTGGAGTGAGGAATCGTGCCTTTCCATCTAATCATCTGACGAGGAGAATGGGTTTGAAGGTTGCCAGGAGAACGGCACATTTTGGACTTTGGATTTCGGTGTGAAATTTGGTGGAGGCAGAATGATGGTGTTTTTAAGGAGTTGAGATTGGCCCTTTAGTTCCAGTGAAAGGAAGTTTGAATGATCCAGGATGCCAAAACAGTTTGGACAATTCCATGCTACCAACCTTATGGGAACAGTTTGGAACGAGCCCCTTCATCCTCCAACTGACTGTGCACAAAGCAAGGTCCATAAATAATAATATGAAGATTGGTCACATATTCCTATAAACACACTCCTCAACCATGTGGACAACCTTCCCAGATGAACACACTCCTCAACCTTGTGGACAACCTTCCCAGATGAACACACTCCACTCCTGAACCTTGTGGACAGCCTTCCCAGATGAACACACTCCACTCCTGAACCTTGTGGACAGCCTTCTTAGATGAACACACTCCACTCCTGAACCTTGTGGACAACCTTAATCCCAGATGAACACACTCCACTCCTCAGCCTTGTGGACAGCCTTCCCAGATGAACACACTCCACTCCTGAACCTTGTGGACAACCTTCCCAGATGAACACACTCCTCAACCATGTGGACAACCTTCCCAGATGAACACACTCCTCAACCTTGTGGACAACCTTCCCAGATGAACACACTCCTCAACCATGTGGACAACCTTCCCAGATGAACACACTCCTCAACCTTGTGGACAACCTTCCCAGATGAGATGAAGCTGTAACAGCTGCAAAAGGTGGACTGACTGTTGTCATATTGAACCCTCTGGGTTAGGAATGGTAGGATTAGGACAGGAATGGCAGTTAAATTCATATGTGAGGCAAGACAGGTTGACAACTTTTCTAATTTCAAGTACTACATTACCCATGATGCCACACATAAACACATCTAGCTGGATGGAAGTGAAACACTTCTGGAGAGTGAAACGCGGAACGCGGAACTACCAACTAGAGGTCTGCGCAGACAGTTGAGGTTTCAGTTGAGGTCATTAAGCTCGTTATAATTTATAGAAAACCACGAGGCACACTTTCACTTCGCACAGCCAACGTTGCCTTGCTACAGCAGCTTTTTCCAGCAGAAAAGGGATTGTTGTAGACCTGGGCATTCAAGTCAATGACGCATCTCTGAAGTGTATCTGACACCTGTCGGTATCTGAGGTCTGAAGAGATACAAACTCTTGGTGAGTAAAGAAGTTAAATGTGACATGATAACTGGCTGCGCACACAATTTAAGTAAACAAACGGTTCTGAAAGCGAATAGACTACAGTGAGCTGAAAGAGGAAGTATAGTTTGCCACACACGCAGTGGAAATGTGGCACATTGCAGCGTTGGTGAACAGTGAAGCTGAAAAGGTTTGGTCGGGTTGGTTCTTTGCTGAAAAAATGGCACTCTTGGGTGGGTGCATGGGGCATCTTTGGCCTCTGTGATTTATCAAGAGCTTTCTGTTTTTATCAACAGTGTGACATTTGGGACTTTGTGTGATTTCTTCCTCCCTCAGTGTCCAGCTGTGTGTGCATGAAGAGTCCATGGATGAACCAGATATCAGAGAGACGGATCCTCCTCCTGAGGAGAGGTGAGCTCACATGACTATTCATTTACTTATTATAGCCTCCATAAAAAGTAGCTCAATGAAAAACTATGTGTATGTGTGAACAAGATACAAGTAAATACTAATTAAATGCACAAAACATAAAATGGAGGAAATGTAACTGTATACAATTATTTTTGAAGATCAAGTTGACAAAACAATATTTATACATTTATTTAACCTTTGCTGAAAAAGTCTTTGAAACCCTAGAGGAGATGTACAGTATGGATGTGCTTCCAGATCGCGCCAGTTTAGTCTTCACTTGAAATTGTCAAAAGCTCACTTTCCTATTTTTACTTATTATTCTAAAGCTGGCTGTTGGGGGACTTCAGCCTACAGCACAACATTTAGGGGTGTGCAAAGATGTCCCAACAGCTGGTTACCCAGATGGCCTACATGTCATATTGCTGCCACTTGGTGTTGAAAACGAATGCAGTATAGCTCAAGCTGAAAGACAAAATGTTTTTCTTTTTAAAACAGGAAGTGGTTTCTCACACACAGAGCAGTAATGTGCTGCCTCTTGTAGAGCATAGTCAGCTGATTGGGTTGTAACAGCCTTTTGCTGACAAAGTAAAACGTTATAAGTTAATCTTACTGTGGTAGGTTACTGACTCCCTTACTTTCCTATTTTTACTTATTATTTTGAAGCTGGCTGTTGGAGGATGTACATCTACAGCATTTAGGGTTGTGTAAAAGGGTGGTTGACGTTTATGTGCGTAACACAGTTAAAGGAGGAAAAATATTCCAATTCCAACAAAAATGTTTCTTCTCATCTAAGGCTAATATGAAACATGATGTACCACATCTTCTTTCATTTACATTTGTTTTCAAGAGGAAAAATACACATTTTGTGGTAAACCCCAACCGCTGGTTACCCAGATGGCCTACATGTCATATTGCTGCCTTTTGGTGTTGAAATCTAATGCAATATCAGCTCAAGCTGAAAGACAAAATGTGTTTTTTAAACAGGAAGTGGCTGAGACAGGAAGTGGTTTATCACATACAGATCAGTAATGTGCTGCCTCTTGTAGTGCTTAGTCAGCTGATTGGGTTGTTACGGTATTTTGTAAAACGTTACAAGTTAATCTTACTGTGGTAGGTTTCTGACCCCCTTATGATAGAATGGTGAGTAATGGGCCTTTCCAACTGTTCCCCACTCAACCTTACTTGACTGTCTCCAGATGAATGGGTTCCAGAACAGGTTCCTCTGGAACTATGTCATATGCTTAGGTCTGTGAAGGTGAGGGTTCAGTTGCAACTTACAAAGATGACATACGAGCAAGTAGACCTACAGTGTGGGGTCAATACAGAGTATACAAGTAATGTAGAACAGACAGACAGCAGTAGTATATGAATTGTGCAGAACCTATTGAGTGTGCAAGTAAGTGCCCAGCATTAGGAATGAGAAGAGTAAGTTTTAATATGCACAGAGTTGGTTTTGTTATGCAGTTTTGTTAGTGTCAGACAGGGAGCTGCACACTTTTCTAGCCTGGGCGAATAGCCGACTGTTGACTCTGTCAATCAGTCTGGCAAAAGCAATGAGGAATCCGTCTCCGTGGACGATGGGAGATGGTCTGATCTTACTCTATCATTTAAATTAATTGAAGTTCCAAACTCAAATTAAAACCCATATTGTGCTTTATTAGCATGCCTGTTACGTTATAGCGTCGCAAAAGCATACAAATAACAAAACGAAAGTGTGAATATAGTTACCTTAACCAATCAGTAACGGAGCTTGCGGGTGAGTTCTACGTCACCACTCTCAACTGTTTGCTGATTGGCAAAACACTGAGAGAACCGAGCTTGAGGCTTTTGCCAGACGATGTGCGGAGCCAAAACCTTTGGGTGGAGTACAGAGGATGGCGTCGCGAGGCTAACACTTTTCCTACAAATCCTACAAAACTGAGTGGAAATACACGAGGGTCTGGCTAGAGTCCGTCTACAGGACTGCAAAGGTCATAATAACACTCAGATTAATTTTAATCAGGTTACAGATGTTGATGCAATCTGGATATATATTGTCTCCCTTTTCTTTACAAAACTGTCCCTCTTCAGCAAGGTTTCTGGGATGTCTGGAGTGAATAGCTTCCTTGACTTCATGTCATATCATATTGATTATTATTTGTCAGGGCGTTGACTGGGCTATTCCATAATGTGTGTTTTATTGTTATGAAGTCACTCAAAAGCCGGTTTGCTTCTAAAATATGGGCTGTTGTCCCATTTCAGCGCTCATCCTCTTGTGTGCTTCAACTGTGTGACAGACTACCTCACATTATTTCAGATACAAACTCTTGGTGAGTAAAGAAGTTAAATGTGACATGATAATGGATTGTGCACATGATGAAAGTAAACAATCAGCCCTGATAACGAAGAGCCTACTGTGAGCTGAAAGAAAGAAGACCTTTGCAGTCCTGTACACTCGCCTCCAAAAGAGTTGTCGCCTATCCATCTGTTTGGAATAACAGCTAATAACCTGACTTTCAATTAATCACTTGGCTTCAGAAGTCACTCATATGAAAGCTACAACGCTCTGGAATGAAAATGAATGTACAAAAATAAATTTCATGCACCAAAGAAAGATTGACCCTTTAATGAACACAGACAGGGCAGATTTTCACAAGACAAAAGTTTTGTCGCCTATCGAACATAATGTGAAAATGAGCAGATAAGTCACTTCAAAACACTTCAAATACACAGATCGGGTGTCATACTTAATCACTGATTCACTCACACCTCTCCAGAAAATCAACTTTGGCCTTAGGTGTATGTTTAGGGTCATTGTAATCATGGAAAGCAACACAATGAAAATCAATGGAGTTCAATGAGAGATGGTGACATATTTGCTATTCGTAGAGCAATACATTTTTAACTTCATGATGTAATCAATGATAAAAGCCCTCACACACCAGCAGCATGCATGCAGCTCCACATAAGAGCTGTATCCCTCCCATGTTTGACTTTAGGCAACATTTATTGTTTCCAAATTCTTCACCTTTAACACCAAAGAAGTCTCTCCCACTGTCCTGTCTCAAAAAAGCCAACCAAGAGTATGTCAGGCCTAATTCTGACAAAAATGAAGGCTAATGGGACTCATACTCTGAAGTCAAGATCCCAAGATTAACCATTTTAGAACTGATAGCATGAAAACTATATGGTGTTGAAGATGAAGAATATGAAAAAAGATAAATGGTGATTAAAGTGAAACATGGTACAGATACAGCTCTTATGAGGAGCTGCATGCATGCTGCAGGTGTTTGAGGGCTTTTATCATTGATTAAATCATGAAGTTAAACATGTATTGCTCTACGAATAGCGAATATGTCACCATCTCTCATTGAACTCCATTGATTTTCATTGTGTTGCTTTCCATGATTACAATGACCCTAAACATACACCTAAGGCCAAAGTTGATTTTCTGGAGAGGTGAGAGTGATTCAGTGATTAAGTATGACACCCAATCTGCGTATTTGAAGTGTTTTGAAGTGACTTATCTGCTCATTTTCACATTATGTTCGATAGGCGACAAAACTTTTGTCTTGTGAAAATCTGCCCTGTCTGTGTTCAATAAAGGGTCAATCTTTCTTTGGTGCATGAAATTTATTTTTGTACATACATTTTCATTCGGGAGGGTTGTAGCTTTCATATGAGTGACTTCTGAAGCCAAGTGATTAATTGAAAGTCAGGTTATTAGCTGTTATTCCAAACAGATGGATAGGCGACAACTCTTTTGGAGGCGAGTGTAGACGGACTCTAGCCAGACCCTCGTGTATGTCCTTATGGTCTTATTAGTAAGACTTATTTTGTCATCTCTATGGGAGGATGCAATCACTCTCAGATCGCATGCTGACCAACCAGCTGAGCCGGACGTTCACAGAAGGTTCCCTGTATGGTTGGTGCTCCCATTACCCAAGCCGGTGGCGAGTGATCCCGGATAGTGATGTGTCGGTCGCGAACCGTTCGGCTCTAAGAGCTGGCTCTTTAAAGTGAACGACAGGAACCGGCTCTGCAATGCGAGCCGTTTTGGGATTTTTTTTGGAGCCGTTTTTTATTTTTTTGTTTGTTTTGTCCTTCTCCCCCCCTCCCTCTCATTGTGTGTATCCTCTAAAAGTGCCAGTGGATATAGAGCAGGTGTTACAGACACACTCACAGTGATCAGAAATACATAGTATGTATTAAAACCTTTTTAATTTACTTTGTATTTGGGTATGTTGGGTCATTATTAGCGACCAATTATGATAAAAGTGTTGTTCATAAAGGATTTTACACAGTATACACTGCCCAAAGTGCTTCACAATGTCAATAATGAAACAATGAAACAAAAAAATTAAATTGAAACTTTTAATTTATTAATTATGTAAACATATATATAGGGAGCCGTTTGGGAGCCGAAAGAGCCGGCTCTCCATAGTAAGAAGAGCCAATAGAGCCGCATCTCAAAGAAGAGCCGAAAATCCCAACACTAATCCCGGAACCCTTTGTCCCAGAGGCATAGCGGTCATATCAAGCCGGTAGAACCGGACGAAAGTGCAGGAGTTGACCCAGCCAGCCGCTCTACACACTTCCAAAAATGCACCCTTGGACTCATAGGCAAGCATGATGGCCTGAATCAGCCATTTTGAAGACCTCTGCTTGGACAGAGCAAGCCCCTTAGAGGGGTTAGCAAAGCACACGAACAGCTGCTCAGTCTTTTTGAAAGTGTGAGTCCAGTCCATGTACATGCATAATGCTGAAAATGAACCCTGCGTTCATGCCTAAAATCCAGAATCCAAAATTTCTAGATAGTCTGCTCTCCAGACTGAAAAGAAAAAGGCTTGAGGCATTGGGCTTAGCCCTGTGTGCTGGGGAAGACACACTTTAATCACCAGTGGTGTCGGGTATGAGATGAGATCACTGTGTAGCGGGGAGACCAGTCTGGCTCAACCCAGTGATACAGGGGGCAAACCAAGAGATAGGATTAACCAAGCTCTCGTAGAGAGGAACACTAACCGCCTTACTGGTACTAGCTACGGAATTCAGACATACAGTGAGGAGAATAAGTATTTGATCCCTTGCTGATTTTGTTGGTTTGCCCACTAATAAAGACATGATCATTCTATAATATTAATTATAAAATGTATTCTAATATAGAGAGACAAAATATCAAAAAGAAAATCCAGAAGATAACTTTGAAGAATATATTTTAATTGATTTGTATTCCATTGAGGAAAATAAGTATTTGACCCCTCTAGTCAAAGAAGACAAAATACTTGGTGGCAAAGCCCTTGTTTTCTCATACAGAGGTCAGATGTTTCTTTCAGTTAATGACAATGTTTGTGGATATATTAGAAAGGATTTTTGTCCACTTTTCTTTGCAGATCATCTCTAAATCACTTAAGTTGTATGACTGTAGCTTGCCAAATGGGAGCTTTCTGTTCCCTTCACAGGATTATTATAGGGTTAAAGTGTACCTCCGGGATTTTGGACACCAGGCCTCATTTCCGAGTCAGCCAGGGTGTAAACAATGTGTCCAGAACGTTTTTTTCACATTCCATGCAGTCCTTGTGAATTCTCATATCCATGTTGCTAAGCTAGCGCAAGTGGACGGGAATGGTAGTAGCCTGCCCCCAAAAATAGTCTGGCTGACTCGGAAATGAGGCCTGGTGTCCAAAATCCCGGAGGTACACTTTAATGTTTGGAAACTGTCTAGGCCACTTCATGACCTTAATGTGCTTGTGCTTGACATCGACATATGTAGGGACACAGAGGGAGAGTTGCACAAGTTTAATACACCAATGGGAGATTAACATTGCAAACATTAAAGTGTATATTTCAGGTTAATTTTTATTCTAAATAATGGAATTCCTGCGATAGTTCTACCACTTCAACAATTATCCATCGTTTTTTTCACGCAACAGGGCATCAGAAAATGAAATATAATGGGGGAAAGTGTGTATTTTCAGTAACATGTTCAAAAGAATTCTAATCTATTTTGTCAGGCGAGTCCATTCAGTAGCCCGCAGTCGCTGTAGCCCTGCATTCTGTACAGTGTGTGATTGATATTATGCCGTACGGGTATGAAATAAATATCATTGGCAATATTATATCATGACCGCTACAGGGAGCCATATGACCGTGAGGCAGTAAAATAGTCTACCTGTGTTCGAACTATGCCGAAAGATTTGGGGGCTCTCGTCACCTTTAGTAGGCCTATCATGCCATTTTAGCATCATATCCAAGTGGGAAAGAACTGCCTGATCTCCAAAAATTCTGTGCTCCTGGACACGGATGTTAAGGACACAAAATCTGTGTCCAGGAGCACGGATTTTGCCAAAATTCCGTGCTCCTGGACACAGAATTGTTTTCCGTGCTCCTGGACACGGAATTGTTTTCCGTGCTCCTGGACACAGAATTGTTTTCCGTGATAAGCACACGGAAGTGCTTTCTATAGGCTATTACCACAGCACTGTGTAACTCTATCATTAGAAAATACATACCAAATGCTAATCCTAAACAATATAATGCTATAGCAATTTAAGTTGTGCCCTGGCCTAAACATTCCCTAACATTAACCTGTCATTAAAGACATATTTTTGAGAAATATCTTTTCCAGTTGGTTGCTAGGCTATCAAATTCATATAATGAATGATTTTTTTTTAGAAAAAATATTTGAAATTAGAGTTACCTCCGCAATTTCCGTGTTTTGTAGTGCTCAACATTTTCCACAACACTATGCACTAAAGACCCCAGTGTACTGTGTGCACTGTGCACTGACTGTCAGTGCACTTGACACAAGTGTGTGATTTGAGACACAGCCATTGTATCAGATAGAAATATGTGTACTGTATGCATAGTATTCAAGTATTCAAATATAGCTAAATGTAGGCCTACAGTGCTAAATGTGTCATGTTTTTTATATATTTTTAATGGGTATTTTGCCTTTATTGTGGCTAGGACAGTACAGATCATGACAGGAAGAGAGTGGGAGTGAGAGATGGGGCAGGATTGGGACATGACCCAGGCCAGATTCGAACCCGGGTCCCCATAGGCAGGCAGTTAGCTCATGGTATTGAGTGTTAATCCATGGTATTGAGTGTTAATCCATGGTTGTCAGTGTTAATTCATATTATTGAGTGTTAATTCATGGTATGATGTTTTAATTCATGGTATGATGGTGAAGACTTTTATATATATACACCTTAAATACTATCTCACCTGAAGGGATGAATATTCATTTTGATTTAAAACCTTTTCATTAATTGTCTCCCATTTCTTAAAAAAAAAACAAAAAAAAAACATGTGGAATGTACTTTATATGTGCATGTGCTATATTCACATTTTTAATCTTGTTTATTCTTAAAAATTACAAATGTTTTTGGTTTTGCCTGATGTATGATGGAGACAGGCCAAGACGCCTGTCTGTCTATTTGCTTGACACCCTTGGGTGCCCTGTCTCGACACAACCGTATCTCACTCATTTCGTGAAGTATTCACGAAAAAAATAGATTAATTTTCGTGGTGCATTCACGTTATTGCCCGTTTTTCGTGGTAGGGCAACGAAACGCTGCCTATTCACTTGAATTGCCCGACTGTTGCCTAGCGACCCACTAGTTTGATGCCCTTTCGGTAGCCTACCGTCACATGGTAATCAAACATTTCAAACAAGCAATTTAGGGTTAGGTTTAGGGTCAAGGTTAGGGTTAAGGTTAGGGTTAGGGTTAGGTTTAGGGTTAAGTAGGGTTAAGGTTAGGGTTAGGTTTAGGTTTAGGTTTAGGGGACATAAGGCGTAAGTACCGAAAGGGCGTCGAATTAGTGAGTCCCGAGTGTATCAGCAGTGTTCTGTCAGCACCCCCCCCCCGCCCCTGCAGACGCTTGGATAACCATAGCAGCAGTGGGGCAATTCAAGTGAATAGGCAGCGTTTCGTTGCCCTACCATGAAAAACGGGCAATAACGTGAATGCACCACGAAAATTAATCTATTTTTTTCGTGAAGACTTTACGAAAGGCGTGAGATAGGGCTCCTGGGCAGGTGAATGAATGGCCATGTGATATAGGTCACAGTTTCTTCCTGTTGCCCATATGCCTGATTCCAGGGTGATTGAAATGTTGCTTTTTAAATAATAAAGTTTATTTTTTGGAGCTTATTGGCAGTGTGCAGACCTACCTTGTGTTAACCGTGTTAATATGAGCCACTTCACCCCCGGGGTCTTTTGAGTGACTTTTGAGCCCTCTCTCCATTGATATACATTTATATTGCACAGGTTTTCCTAAACAAAAGTGCTACCAGGACAACTGGGGGTGTGTCTCATCTCTAATGGTGAACGCCACATGAGTAGAGCAGAAGTGTACTGCATACACACCATCAGCATCTGGAGTCGAGCAGAAGTGTACTGAATACACACCAGCAGCATCTGGAGTCGAGCAGAAGTGTACTGAATACACACCAGCAGCATCTGGAGTCGAGCAGAAGTGTACTGAATACACACCATATAGCCACTTCAAACTGGAAAAATTATATTTATTTATTTATTCCGCTCCATATTTTTATACTTAGGCTACTGTATATTGATCAACCAGATAATGAAAAAGTAACACATCACATTCTCTGATTCTCTCTGATTCTCTGATGAATATTACTGCTGCTGCAATCCACTCATTTGTCTACAGTAAAAGTTGAGAAAACCTCAAGACAAACTAGTGAACTGGCTGCTGGACTACGTCAAGTAAACTGAGTGGCCACAATAACACGCACGCCCATGAGTGGACACACTGACACACATTTCAAACCACCAGGCCCTGAACAAACGCCTATTAGTGGACACACTGACACTCATTTCAAACCAGCAGCCATGAACACACGCCTATTAGTGGACACACTGACACTCATTTCAAACCAGCAGCCATGAACACACGCCTATTAGTGGACACACTGACACTCATTTCAAACCACCACCAGGCCCTCTGCTACAGCTCTTCTGCTTTCTCTGCGTTTGTGGTGAAACATGTTTTGCACACGTGTGTGTTTTGCAGAAGGCCGTTTGGGGTGGTGGTGGTGGGGAGGTGTGTGTGTGTGTGTGTGTGTGTGTGTGTGTGTGTGGGGGGGGGGAGTGCTAATTGATGCACAGTATGGCATCGGCATACTAATTCCAATGAGTTTGATATCTTTTTTGAAAGTCGCCTTCCGGCTCCTGCCTGTCCTTATATGGTCCAGATTAGAATGAAATGATAGCTGTTTTTCCTAATAAACATTTAAATTACCACAAAAAACTATACTGAAACTATAGCCTGGTGAACCAGCGCCACCCGCTGGACGGCAAAATGTTTTGTCTACGGGTGGGTCTGGCCTCGCATAATGATTCAATGAAGCCAGAATGCCATGAATCTGGCAAACCAATTACAACGCAAATATGTGTATTGAATCAAAGCGGGCAGGGTTTTGAGGGAAGGTTGTTCTCATCAACAATCTTCGGATGTATTATGCATCGAGGCCAGACTAAATTAGACATCCACATTTAGTCTGGTTTATCAGGCTACTGAAACTACCCATTACGCACTACACATTATATCATTGTAAACAGATAACAGATCTCTCTCTCTCTCTCTCTCTCTCTCTCTCTCTCTCTCTCTCTCTCTCTCTCTCTCTCTCTTACACACACACACACACACACACACACACACACACACACACACACACACACACACACACACACACACACACACACTCACACACACACACACACAGGAGTCAAATAGAACGTGGCCTATATACGTGGTATGGTCATCGTTTCTAGCGTATTCTGAACATGGCCTAAATATGTGGCACGCTCATCATTTTTATTCTTCCTCTTTCTGAGCTTCTTATTGAACTGGTCTGGAACAAAGCAGCATAACGGCCCTCTCTGATCTCAGCTGCGCTAGTCTACTGTATGGACAAGGCTCGAATGTGCGGATGAAGCTAATAGTGTAGCCTGTGTCGTGTCCATTTAGAGGTTCATATCATCTGTCTTGTCCATCTGATAGAGGAGGTTCATATCATCTGTCTCGTCCATCTGATAGAGGAGGTTCATATCATCTGTCTCGTCCATCTGATAGTGTCTGCTGATGGTGAAGCTGCTCTGGTCAACACTGGAGATGTTGCTGCTGCTGATGACTCTACTGCTGCTGGCTCCACTACACGGTGAGACTTTAACCCTTTTTATTGCAGAGTCTTTATTATACGGCAGTTCAAACACATGGGCTGATATTTACAGATCCTGTGGCCTACTGTGTGTGAATATTCACATAATATTTAGATGTGTTCACATCTCTCAATACTAAAATATTAAAAACACAATGTCATGCCCCGACCTGCCATGCCCCAACCTGCCAGGAGATGTCGCCAGCCTGCATCAGTCCCTGGCAATCGGCCTGGGAAACCCCAGCCGTCCATGCTGGCTCATGCCCCTGCCAAGCACCCTGGGAGACCCCGTGGCAGGTGATCAGGGGAATCACCTGCAGCTCATCAAACTCTTCCAGTCCATTGTGAAGTCTCCATTTAAGTCCTTGTCATTTGCTCTCCGGTGCTCGGTCATGAACATTCCTTGCAGACACTCTGAACCCTTGCTGCTCTGCCTCTGAGAATTCCTGCCTTGAACTTTGCTGAGAAAAAACCACAGTGGTCGTAAGATTACCCCTTTTTGTTTGTTTGGACTTTGAAAGACTTTTGTGTTTTGATTCCTAAGAAAAAGAAGAAAAGAAAAGAGAATCTTTACGTTACTTACCTTCATCCTGTGTTTGCTCTAAAGACCTGAAAAGAAGATTTCTAAGTTTGCCTTATTACTCACCTGTGTAACCCTGTGGAATAAATAAAACCCTCTGATTGAACTTGATCTCTCTGTCTCCTGCGTTAGTGCTCTGGCTAAAGTGTAACAGCATGACCGAGCCAAGAATGAGCACTGCGGAGACTGAAGATCTTCGATCAGTAGTGAGCAGAATGGGAGATGCCTACGGTGAACAAGAGAGACGCGTCCAAAAGATGGCACAAACCATGGACCGAATGAACACCGCTCTCCAATCCCTCACTCAAGCGGTGGCCAGGATCAACATCACACCGCCAACCCCAGCTCCAGCCACAGTAACCTCACCTTCACCAGCCCCTGCAGCCACAGGCCCGCGCCCAGATGTACGCCTCCCCTCACCTCAGAGGTTTGATGGAGACCCAGATGCCTGCCGTGGATTCCTAACTCAATGCGCCTTGGCCTTCCAACTACACCCCAGCAGTTTCCCCAGCGAAGAGTCGAAGGTGGCATACATTACCACACTGATGTCAAGCAAGGCGTTGGTGTGGGCAACAGCGCTCTGGGAGAAAGACTTGGCCATCTGCCACAATGCATCTGAATTCATGGACCAAGTCCAAGCAGTCTTTGGGCACCCCACCAACCAAAGAGAATCAGCCAAGCGTCTCCTTCAGCTGAAGCAAGGCAAGCGGTCTGCTGCAGAGTATGCCATCGAGTTTCGCACCTTGGCTACAGAAGCTGGCTGGGAGGGAGATTGCCTGATGGCCACCTTTTATCATGGGCTTCAAGACAACCTGAAAGACGCTCTTGTCAACCGAGAGTGGGGTCGTAACGTGGAAGAGTTAATTGCTCTCACCTCTGAGTTAGACCTGCGAGCTCGGGAGCGCAGACGAGAACGCACCTCCGGTTTCCAGTTTTCTGTTTCCCCCCAAAAAAATCCACCGACAAACCAGCCCCCATGCAGAGATGCAGAGGAGCCCATGCAGCTGGGACGGTCTCGGATCTCCCAAGAAGAAAAGGACAGAAGACGACGAGAGAACCTATGCTTGTACTGTGGAGAGGCCGGTCACTTCCGTGACAAATGCCCCGAGCTTTCGGGAAAAGGCAAAGCTCACTAGGACAGAGAGGACGTCTAGTGAGCAGAGCAGCAAGGTCCTCTCACCCCACCTCAAGGTTGCAGCTCCCAATAACGCTTGAGTGGGAGAACCAACCCAATGGCAACACATCGGTCCAAGCACTGGTAGATTCGGGGGCTGAAGAAAACCTAATGGATATTACCCTGGCCAAACAACTCAAAGTGCCCATTGAGGTGAGTCCCTCTTCATACTCCATTCAGGCTCTAGATGGCCGACCCTTAGGGTCAGGAAAAATTGAATATGTTACCAAGCCGATAACAATGAGAGTGGATGATCATGTAGAGTCCTGTAGGTTTTTTCTGATATCATCACCTAAGGAAACTGTAGTGTTGGGTTACCCCTGGCTTAGAGCCCACAACCCACAGTTTGACTGGAGAAAAGGAACATTGTTATCTTGGAGTCCTGCATGTTCTAAGGAATGCAAAAGTAAAGGCCTTGAACCCCATGGTGCATATGGAGCTACTGTTGAATGTATCTCAAGAACAACTTCAGAATTGCCAGAGGTAGACCTCACACTTGTTCCCCAACAATACCATGATCTCGCCAATGTTTTCTCTAAGACTAAAGCTTGTACTCTCCCCCCACATAGGCCTTATGATATGGCTATTGACCTCCTTCCAGGAACCATGCCTCCTAGAGGCAGACTCTACCCACTGTCCGTGCCTGAGACCAAAGCGATGGAGGACTACATCCAGGAATGTCTCAGTAATGGTTTGATACGCCCGTCCACATCCCCTGCATCAGCAGGATTTTTCTTTGTGTCCAAGAAAGACGGTGGCCTACGTCCTTGTATTGATTACAGAGGCCTGAATCAAATCACAGTCAAAAATAAGTACCCTCTACCCCTAATGTCCACTGCTTTTGACCTACTCAAGGGAGCGAAGATCTTCTCCAAGCTGGACCTGCGAAATGCGTACCATCTGGTCCGCATCAGAAGAGGAGATGAGTGGAAGACGGGCTTTAGTACTCCCAGCGGCCACTATGAATACAAGGTCATGCCTTTCGGTATGTCTAACTGCCCTTCTGTTTTTCAGGCCCTAGTGAACGATGTGCTGAGAGAATTGATTAACAGATGCGTCTTTGTGTTTTTGGATGATATACTCATATTCTCTGAAGACTTTGAATCCCATGTTCTGCAGGTCCGCCAAGTGCTCAAACTTCTGCTGGAGAACCATCTCTATGTCAAGTTGGAAAAAAGCCAGTTTCATGTCACTGACACATCCTTCCTGGGTTTCAAAATCTCTCCGGTGGGAGTCTCCATGGATCCTGTAAAGGTGCAAGCTGTACTTGACTGGCCTGAGCCTACATCACTGAAACAGGTACAGCGTTTCCTTGGCTTCTCTAACTTCTATAGACGTTTCATCCGAAATTTCAGCAGCATCGCAGCACCCATCACAGCTCTCACCCGGGGCCGATCCTCCAAAATCAAATGGACAACTGAAGCACAGACAGCCTTTGACACCCTGAAAAGGCACTTCACCACTGCACCAATCCTACGACACCCGAACACTGCTCTTCCCTTTGTGGTCGAAGTGGATGCCTCCAGTAATGGAGTAGGGGCAATCCTGTCTCAAAGATCTCTCCAGGACGACAAGGTCCATCCGTGTGCCTTCTACTCCAAGAAACTGACGCCCACCGAGCAAAGGTATGACGCAGGGGACCGTGAGTTACTAGCCATCAAGCTCGCATTGGAAGAATGGAGGCATTGGCTAGAGGGGGCTACTCACCAGTTCCAAGTCTTAACTGATCATAAAAACTTACAATATCTGAAGGAAGCTAAGAGACTTAACCCCCGTCAGGCACGCTGGGCACTGTTTTTTAACCGCTTTGATTTTATACTTACCTACAGACCAGGTTCAAAGAACACCAAAGCAGACGCCCTCTCCCGTCAACACGACTGCAATGAAGAGACCCCTCTCCCAGAGAACATCATACCCCAGAGCCGAGTGATCGGGCAAGTGCGCCTTGCTTTGGAAGACTCCATCCTCCGGGCTCAGAGGACGGAACCAGACCCAGGAGATGGGCCATCAGGATGCATGTTTGTACCTTCATCAATGCGCTCTGAGGTATTGAAATGGGGTCACAACGAACACTGGGTTGGGCACCCAGGGGAGCAGCGAACGTTAGACTTCCTCAGCCGTCGTTTTTGGTGGCCTGACATGGCTAGACAGGTTATTGAATATGTTAAGGCCTGCACTATATGCATTACTCAAAAGTCTTCACACCAGGCCCCAGCAGGACTGCTCCGCCCACTCCCAATTCCCAGTCGCCCATGGTCGCATCTATCGATGGACTTCATCACAGGGCTGCCAGAGTCTGAAGGAAACACAGTGATTCTTGTAATTGTTGATCGTTTCTCTAAAGCATCTCACTTTGTTCCTCTCCCCAAGCTACCCACAGCCAAAGAGACAGCCGAAGTCGTCCTGAAGGAGGTGGTCCGGTACCATGGTGTTCCAGCCGATGTGGTATCCGACCGGGGCCCACAGTTTGTGTCCAGGTATTGGAAAGCCTTCTGGTCTCTCTTTAATACAACTGTCAGTCTCTCTTCAGGGTTTCACCCCCAGTCTAATGGACAGACAGAGAGGATCAATCAGGAACTGGAAAAATACCTGCGCTGCGTGATCTCTGAGAACCCAAAGTCCTGGAGTAAGATGCTTCTCTGGGCAGAGATTGCCCATAACCAACTAACTTCCACCTCTACCGGTATGTGCCCATTTGAAACACAATATGGTTACTTACCCCCATTCTTTCCTTCTGAGCAGCCCAAAGTCAATGTCCCATCTGCTGAAGCTGCGGTGGCTAGATGTAAGCGAGCCTGGAAAAGGGCCCGGGCAGCCCTGAAGCGCTCCTCGATGCGCGCCCAGCGTCTGGCCAACCGCAAGAGAAGACCAAACCCATCCTTCAGGACGGGCCAGAGGGTCTGGCTGTGCACACGAGACCTTCCTCTGCGTGTTCAGTCCAAAAAGTTCAAACCACGCTACATTGGCCCATTCCGAGTAGTCCGGCGCATAAACCCAGTGGCCTACCAGCTTGCTTTGCCCAGGTCCCTAAGGGTGAGTCCAGTTTTCCATGTCTCTCTGCTGAAACCTGTTGTAACGTCTCCTATGTCTCCTCCTGCTCCCCCACCCCCGCCTCCCCGTCTTCTGGCAGATGGTCCTGTGTACACGGTCAAGCGCCTCCTGGACTCTCGACGGGTGGGCAGAGGGGTGCAGTTCCTGGTCGATTGGCTTGGCTATGGTCCGGAGGAGCGCTGCTGGGTGCCGTCCCGCCACATTGTGGACAAGTCCCTCATCCGTGACTTCCGCCGGGACCATCCGGTGGTTCCTGGACCGTCGGGTGACGGTCGTAGAGGAGGGGGTACTGTCATGCCCAGACCTGCCATGCCCCAACCTGCCAGGAGATGTCGCCAGCCTGCATCAGTCCCTGGCAATCGGCCTGGGAAACCCCAGCCGTCCATGCTGGCTCATGCCCCTGCCAAGCACCCTGGGAGACCCCGTGGCAGGTGATCAGGGGAATCACCTGCAGCTCATCAAACTCTTCCAGTCCATTGTGAAGTCTCCATTTAAGTCCTTGTCATTTGCTCTCCGGTGCTCGGTCATGAACATTCCTTGCAGACACTCTGAACCCTTGCTGCTCTGCCTCTGAGAATTCCTGCCTTGAACTTTGCTGAGAAAAAACCACAGTGGTCGTAAGATTACCCCTTTTTGTTTGTTTGGACTTTGAAAGACTTTTATGTTTTGATTCCTAAGAAAAAGAAGAAAAGAAAAGAGAATCTTTACGTTACTTACCTTCATCCTGTGTTTGCTCTAAAGACCTGAAAAGAAGATTTCTAAGTTTGCCTTATTACTCACCTGTGTAACCCTGTGGAATAAATAAAACCCTCTGATTGAACTTGATCTCTCTGTCTCCTGCGTTAGTGCTCTGGCTAAAGTGTAACACACAAAAGATAAAAAAGCCTACCAATGAGCTACTGGTCATCAGTACACTACACAGACTAAACAGTGAGTGCTTCTGTGTCATGTACAGGATATGTAGACCTGGACTGGTCATTTGGCTTACAGGGCATTTCCCTACGGGCTGGAAGTCCTCAGGGTTCGATGCTGTTACGTTGTGTGTGTGTGTGTGTGTGTGTGAGTGTGTTTAGTGTCGGTGTGTGTTTGGTGTCTTTGTGTTTGTGGTCGTGCATGTGTCAGTGAGTGTATGTTGATGTCCCTGTGTGTGTGTGCTTGTCCCTGTGTGTGTGTGTGTGTGTGTGTGTGTGTGTGTGTGTGTGTGTGTGTGTGTGTGTGTGTGCGTGTCCCTGTGTGTGTGTGTGTGTGTGTGTGTGTGTGTGTGTGTGTGTGTGTGTGTGTGTGTGTGTGGGCGTGCATGTGTCAGTGTGTGTATGATTATGTCCCTGTGTGTGTGTGTGTGCAATGCCGGGGTGCACATTAAAGTGATCGGGAGTTTTCCCGGCCCAAACCATCGACGTGGCCCACGGCGACAACTAATTTTAACTTTTTTTTGGGTCACTTCTTGTGTCTTATTCTTGCACTAGGCCTAATATCAATTAAGTTGCAACCGCCAGCTGCATCATAGTGGATTAAATAGGCCCAAAGCCCCTTCCTAGAAATTCTGTGGTTCTACTGCAGCATAATTCCCCACGTGTTTCAAAAGGTTTGGCCCAAAACTCGTCTTTTTAAATTACACTGGCGCGAAACAGAGCGTCAGTGATGTAGCCTAAAGCAGAAAGAGGGCTAAAATAAAAAAAAAGAAAGGCGGTGGCAGCCAAATGTGTCAAATTAACTGACATCTTCTCAAGACAAGCTGGTAGGTTACTGAAAGAGATATAGATAATTGGCCTGGTTGTGAATTTTATCATATAACGTGGCGTTTGCAACTGTCACAACTGTCACAACTGTCAACTTTTAAAAATGTCACAATGTAGGCTATAGGATTATCTATGCTTTAAAGTGCATTCCTATTTCCGTAGAAGAACCGAAAACTTGTTGCTTTACATGCCAGTTAACCATTTTGATTAACAGATTCCCAAACGCTTCATCATGCTTTATTTGTAGCCTACCACCAGCGCGCACAGGTTGATGTAATAGACACATTAGACTCTAGCCTAGGCTATAGGCCTAACGTGGCGATGTTTGCAATGTCAACTTACTGTCAGCTTTTTTAATGTCACAATGTAGGCTTTATGGCCTATGCTATGGTTGAAGTGTATTCTATTTTCATAGAAGAACAGAAAACGTGTTGCTTAACATTAGGCTACATTCCATTTGATGAAGAGAGTTGCCAAACGCTTCATCACGCATTGCCTTGCATTACCACCGGCGAGCACTATCAGTTATTAACGCAAACATGCTGTTTAAATCATTTATAAGTGCTGTATACCAATATTGCTCTTGGTTCGCGCGCACGGGGACAGTTTAGTTGTCTTTCTAAAAATTAATTACTGGAGAGTTTGCACGTTCTATCCGCGGAATCAGCATCGTGAAATCCCTCAGCGAATGACCATTCATTGTAATGTGAGCCGAGACCCTTCACGACCGCGGGAATCTATTCTATTTTCAAGTTGCAATGCCACGAATACATGCAGACACGTTCGCCTACATCACGTGCTTGCAGTGTGTAGAATATCCTCAAGGAACGGAATCCTTACATTTGCCGTTTTTGATAGACAGTTTCAAAGTCGCCGTCATGCTCTGCAACTGTAGCCTATTTCGTCTCGCTGTTATAGCGTGCAGCATTTCCACAGGTGCGCAAACATCAACTCAATATGAAATGTCTTCTTTAGCCTATGGAATGCTTTCTAGCATCAGCGCAGCAGATGATCCAGATGAGGGCAGGAGTAGGGCCAGGTAGAGGAAGAGAGTTAGTCAAAATAGATGTTTATGATGATAGGCCTATAAAATATGGCATAGTCTACAGAAGAAAACCATGATATGTGTAGGGTAAAACGTGTAGATGATTTAACAAAGCCATAATTAAATAAGTAAACAAATAGGCCTAAGTGAATGAAAGGATAGGCTGTATCGTATGCAGAATGCAGTCATGGGTGAGTGGTTAGGCCGTCTGACTTGCATCCCAGAGGTTGCCGGTTCGACTCCCGACCCGCCAGGTTGGTGGGGGGAGTAATCAACCAGTGTTCTCCCCCATCCTCCTCCATGACTGAGGTACCCTGAGCATGGTACCGTCCCACCGCACTGCTCCCCATGGGGCGCCACTGAGGGCTGCCCCCTTGCACGGGTGAGGCACAAATGCAATTTCGTTGTGTGCAGTGTGCAGTGTTCACTTGTGTGCTGTGTCACAATGACAATGGGAGTTGGAGTTTCCCAATGGGCTTTCACTTTCACTTTCACTTTTTCACAGTAGGCATGGAGCCCAGGACAACAGTGGAAACGGGTAGCAGGATTTAAGATGAACTAGGCCTAATTGCTGAAAATGCATCAAAATAAGACCAAATGAAACAGGCAACCACTGTTTAATCAATAATTGTCTATGAAGCCTACATTACTTTTTAATAGTTAATTAACATCGTCCTACATTTAATTTAATTGTTACATTTAATAATAGGCCTAGGCGATTGGGAAGTCAGATGGTAAGAAGGAGGCTTGCATTTTGTCCTCCATATCAGAGTGGCCTGAATTTGAATTAAATTCCCGGACTGAGAAAAGGGTCCACTCCGGGCCTGTGTGTGTGTGTGTGTGTGTGTGTGCAGGCGCGCGCACGTGTGTGTGTGTGTGTGTGGGCGTGCATGTGTCAGTGTGTGTATGTTTATGTCCCTGTGTGTGTGTGTGTGTGTGTATGTGTGTGTGTGTGTGTGTGACAGAGGGAGAGAGAGAGAGACAGAGAGAGAGACAGAATGACAGAGAACAATTTCTCACGTGCACCCCGGACAATTAGTGCCTTCTTGGCAGCCTCTAGAGCTGGTGTGTGAATGTGGGAAAGTGTATTTGAAAGCTCTTTGAGTCAACTGTATAGTTGTGATATTGTGTTATATCAATACTGATCTTTTTTTTTAAACCTCATCGATTCCTGTCCAGGGACTACAGATGAAAACTTGTCTTGTGGCTATAATTTCAATTCTAATTTTAGACCTAGAGCTTTTTTATAATATCGGTAACACTTTATAATAAGTACCCCTTTTTGAGCATTAGTTAACCCTTAGTTAAGCCTTATTTTAACATTAGTTAACCCATAGTGAAGCACAAGTTAGTCATTATGTAAGTAATATTTCTTATTTCTTAATCATTAACTACTACCGTTAGTAAATGGTTTGTGTGTACTGATGTAACTGTTCGCTAAGCAAAGTTAAGCCTTAGTTAAGCCTTATTTTTAACATTAGTTAACCCTTACTGAATCACGAGTTAGGCATTATGTAAGTATTATTTCTCATTTCTTAATCATTAACTTCTACCGTTAGTAAATGGTTTGTGTGTGCTGATGTAACTGTTCGCTAAGCAAAGTTAAGCCTTATTTTAACATTAGTCAACCCTTAGTGAATCACGAGTTAGTCATTATGCATTTCTTGGTAATGATTCGTTTATGGTGATTGAACTTTCTGATAAGCATTAGTAAACCATCATTAAAATGTCAGATAACCCACCTTTATTTATGAAAAAAACATTATCTCTTTGTTGCCTCCTACCACCTAACCATTACCAAGTACTATTAGGCATGTATGGCAACGGTTTTTAAACTCTTGCTTTAGCATTAGTGAAATCTTAATTAACCCTTTTGTAATGGTTAGTGTCAGTGCTTAATTTGTCAAGCAGGAGGTCCCGGAGCCCAGAGGATGGGTGGCTCCCCCAGGAGGGGTGGTTTGTGATGTCTTTCCCTGAAGTTCCATCCAAGGTTCCGGAGCTCTCATCTGAGGTTCCGGAGCTAGCTCCCCCTAGCTCCCCCTCAAATTAAGCACTGGTTAGTGTGCGATGACTGGTAACATGGCAAACAGTAAGTTGAGGCTCATGTGACTGCCCCTCATGGATGTTCTGGACATTAACAAATGACTTGATAAGCATTGCTTATGCATTATCAAGGATTTATAACCCATTACTTAAGTATATCTGGGGAACTGATCTAAAGTGAAAACCTTCCCATGCTTTACAACACATTAACAAATGACTTGTTAAGCATTGCTTATGCATTATCAAGGATTTACAACCCATTACTTAAGTATATCTGGGGAACTGATCTAAAGTGAAAGCCTGTTATGGCTTCACAACACATTAACAAATGATTTGATAAGCATTGCTTATGCATTACCAAGGATTTATAACCCATTACTTAAGTATATCTGGGGAACTGATCTAAAGTGAAAACCTGTTAAGGCTTTACAACACATTAGCAAATGACTTGATAAGCATTGCTTATGCATCATCAAGAATGTTCAACTCATTACTCACTCATATCTGGGAAACGTTTAAAGTGAAAACCTTTCCATGCTTTCCAAAACATCAACAAATGACTTGATAAGCATTGCTTATGCATTATCAAGGATTTATAACCCATTATTTAAGTATACCTGGGGAACTGATCTAAAGTGAAAACCTGTTAAGGCTTTACAACACATTAACAAATGACTTGATAAGCATTGCTTATGCATTATCAAGGATTTATAACCCATTACTTAAGCATATCTGGGGAACTGATCTAAAGTGAAAACCTGTTCAGGCTTTACAACGAATTAACAAATGACTTGATAAGCATTGCTTATGCATTATCAAGAATTTTCAACTCAATACCAACTCATATCTGGCAAACTTTTAAAGTGAAAACCTTTCCATGCTTTCCAAAACATCAACAAATGACTTGATAAGCATTGCTTATGCATTATCAAGGATTTATACCCATTACTTGAGTATATCTGGGGAACTGATCTAAAGTGAAAACCTGTTAAGACTTCACAACACATTAACAAATGACTTGATAAGCATTGCTTATGCATTATCAAGGATTTATAACCCATTACTTAAGTATATCTGGGGAACTGATCTAAAGTGAGAACCTGATAAGGCTTTACAACGCATTAACAAATGACTTGATAAGCATTGCTTATGCATTATCAAGGATTTAAACCCCATTACTTAAGTATATCTGGGGAACTGATCTAAAGTGAAAACCTGTTAAGGCTTTACAACGCATTAACAAATGACTTGATAAGCATTGCTTATGCATGATCAAGGACTTACAACTCATTACTAACGCATATCTGGGGAACTTTTAAAGTGAAAATCTTTCCATGCTTTCCAAAACATCAACAAATGACTTGTTGAGCATTGCTTATGCATGGGAGGCAACATCTGAGAGATCTTACTATTCTCATCAAAACATTTACAAACCACTTACATACATTTGAGATGTGAGATGATGTCCTTCATAACGGTAACACAAGACAGACAACTTCAATATCTTTAACTATTTAATTTTTAAAAGTAACAGTTATCAGCTTAAACAGTAACACAATGAAGAAAGAGAGATGAGGACTAGCAAAATGAAGAGATTAGATGAGGGGAGAGCTTGTGGAGAAGAGAGGGAGGCAAGAGAAGAGATATAGTGCATTCATTAATCAAAATTTTCTACAAGGGCCGGTGGCGTTCATGTGTGCTTCGGATGTCAGTGTTTGGTATTTACGTAATTACCACATGAACGCACAATTAGGAACTGTACTGCATTTAAAAGATATTTTCTACTGGGCAGCAGCAGCGAGCCCGTACTTTTGAGCTCAGTCACTTTGCACTGTAGTTCAGGATTTCCCAAAATAGTTTTTATAATAAAAATATATTGAGAGTCTGTAATAGTGATCTAAAGTGAAAGCTGTAGAAACTGCATGATGACTTCTGTTCAGCTATGAAAATACTATATACGGGTGTCGGCGGGCGTTATGGGAGAGAGGTGGCCGGACGTTCACGGCCTCTATGGGAGATAAAGGGTTAAAGGAACTTCTCTGACGATGATGGTCCTTTGTAAAAAGTTTCAGGGGTAAACTGCCTTCATGATGCTACCTGTGAGGAAACAAACAAAAAAAGCACAGTTTTCAATTATGGGCAATATTATTGGACACAAGTCATGTAGAAAGCAATATGCACTAAGAAGCAGGAACTTAGACCGTTATCGACTTTTTCCATATACAGTCCCTTTCAAAGGGTTTGGAACAGAAAGGCGCATGACATTGGAGTACATCTCTTCTTATTTAAACCTACTGTATAAACATGCCATAGGGTCATTTCACGTGAAATCAGACACTTTGGGACCCGACCGACACCAGTGTTAATTTCGTGACGAAATATTTTCGCCATAATTATCGTTAACGATTGTTTTTCCCCTGACGACAATAAAACGATAACGAAAAAAAACAGCATGTGTTTGTACGAAAAATATAACGATATTGATTTATATTTTCGTCAAAAAAATAAAAATGTGACTACAATGCACGATCTGATATCGCCAAGTAATTAACACTCCTGGACCGATGTGAAAACGTTCGTCCAGGATTTATGTTATAGCCAACCAATCAGGGGTCATTAGAGGTGGGATCATTAGAGGTGGTAATAGCTACGTCATCAACAGGGCGACTAGCATTTCCAAATATTCGCCTTATTCACCCGGAACGTTCGAAAGACGTTGAGGGGTACAATTCAGGGGTACATTCGGCAACGCACCAGCTGTCATGGCGCCTCAGTGTTGTGTGCCCAAATGTGCGTCCTCAAAGAGAAAAAATCCTACCGTGGACAGACTTTCCACCGTTTCACCAAAGAGCAGGCACTTCGCCGTGAATGGATATATCACGTCAAGAGGGATCCTGGTCCATATTTCAAGGTAAGATGCGAAATTGTGTTCAATCGTACGCATTAGCTAGCACAAATAAGCTAGCTCGCCAAACTTGTCATGACTCATGTAGCCTAATGAAGCGAATGCCTCGATGAAATAAAAAAAAATATGAATGTGTAATTACACAACGCTACATTCATATGATATTTCCAGATCGCTATTTCAAGATTATGCTTTTAATTGTATGGTAAGCGATCCGATGGCCACTGATTTTGTGCTACCAGAACCAGTAGCATAGGGCAGGCCTACTTGTGCTAAAATCAAGTTGTTTTGCTAACGAACTAAAATGCATACCCTGGTATTTATGGTTACAGATCAACGCTGAGACAGGTTTGCTCTGAGCACTTTGAGAAGCAGTGTTTTGTAAAGACCGCCCGTGGTATCTCAGAGCTTATAAAGGATGCTGTGGCAACTTTGTTCGCCTGGACTTCAGAGAGGCCAAAGAGGAGAATCATCATTCGCAGACCGAGGTTATTTTGTTCAGTCAATATTCAACTGACATGTGTCTACCAACCCTCATAATAATAATAATAATAATAAAAATAATAATAGAGAATAGTTCACCATAGGAATAGCCTACATTTAAATTTAGACAAAAGACTGGAGAATTAATTTATGTGCTGGATATAACTTATTTGTTTGCATTGATCATGTCCTCCTGAGTCATGAGCCAAAGATTTCAAACTGTGATGTTATTACATTGCATTACATTTCACTTAGCTGACACTTTAATTGTATTCAAGCGACTTGGTTATTGTTTGTCAGGGTATTGGTTACAGTCCCTGGAGCAATGTGTCAATGAGCTGTGTTAGGTGCCTTTCTCAAGGATACTTCAGCCATGAAGATGTCAGTAGAGGTCAGGGGGATTCGAACCTGCAAATCCCAGATTTAAAGACCAACTCTCCAACCACTAGGCCACGGTTGCCCTGTGTATGTTGTGACTCTCCTGTCCTTTGTGTTTCTTTTTCAGTACGGATTCCATGGAGGTGGATGAAAACCAGCCTGATGTGAGAAGGGATGCCTTGAGGTAAGTTAATGAATTGTATTTAGTTGTGCCATAGTTTGTAATTCATTACTGCATTCAGTGTTATATCAGTTAGGAATTGACCATTTGATTCACAACTAGTAGTGTTGTCTTGTTGTCCCTCCAGCACAGATGTACCTCCTCCACAGCCATGATTATGCTGTTCCACCGCTGACACCAGAGGGACAACTTGAGGCGGCACGCAAGCACATCATAGAGCAAGACAAGTTAATAGCACAACTTAAAGGCACACTGTGTGAGATTTTTATTTGTTTATTTCCAGAATGCATGCTGCCCATTCACTAATGTTAACTTTTTCATGAATACTTACCACCAGCATCAAATTCTAAGTATTCATTATGACTAAAATTGCACTTTTCATACATTAAAAGGGGGATCTTCTCCATGGTCCGTCATTTTGAATTTCCAAAAATAGCCATTTTTAGCTGCAAAAATGACTGTACTTGGACCATATTTGAAAATATTTGTTTATTACTTTCATGTAAAGATCAAATTTGGCAATAGGCAGCCCAGTTTCAATGTGCAGCATAGTTGCAGTACCTTTTTTTTGACCATTTCCTGCACAGTGTCCCTTTAAAGATAAAGTGTTCAGTGTGTCAAGATTCCAGTGATGATAGTCAGATGTCATTTTACACAGGATTCCCAGACTATGCCACCTTTAAAGCTGTATATATGGCTCTACAGCCCACAGCCACAAGCATAGTTGGATGGAGTCAGGCTCAAAGGCTTAAACAAACAGGGGTACAGGTCATTAGACAGGCATTTAATATCCCCAAACTAGCAACTATGGACCAGTTATTTCTCTTTCTCTTTCGCCTTAGACAGGGTTTTGCTGAGCAGGACCTTGCGGTGCGCTTTGGTGTGTCACAGTCAACTGTGAGCAGAATCTGTGTCACCTGGACTAACTATCTATACATTTTAGGATCTCTCCCCATTTGGCCTTCAAAAGCCACAGTAGATGAATGTATGCCTACTTGTTTTCAAAACACTTACCCAGACACCAGAGTCATTCTAGACTGTACAGAAATATATGTGCAAATGCCTAGTTCGAAGGTACTTAACTCCGAAATCTATTCCCATTACAAGGGCAACCCAACTTTCAAAAGGCCTGATTGGTATTGCCCCGTCTGGTGAGGTGTCATTCGTTAGTGACCTGTACACAGGCTCCATATCCGACAAGGAGATTACAGAATTGTCCGGCATCCTGGCAATGCTTGAAGAAGGCGATTTAGTCATGGCAGACAAAGGGTTTCTGATTAAGGAAATGCTATCAAAATGAAATGTCTCCCTTGTGACTCCACCCTTTTTAGGCCCAAGTGGCACTTTCAATGCAGATGAAGTCACAGAAACACAAACAAGCGCAAGACTTCGTATTCGTGTTGAACGTGCGATAAGGAGAATAAAAGAGTTCCACATATATGATGGCGTCATACCCACGACACTAGTAGGCTCTGTTAACCAGATGTGGGCAGTGAGTGCAATGTTAACAAACGTCCAAGGCCCATTATTCTGAAATTATGAAAAATTCAGTCACAAGTGAAATAGGAAACATACATTGAATTGATGTTTATTTCTACAAATCTCTCATGCTTTAAGTGTGCATCATAGATCATCTTATTATACTAGATGTTATATTATTATATAATAATGTATTTTATTATGCATACATCACTTCTCTATGAAATTGTAATAAACAAATCTGTGAAATCCAATCATTTGTTTTGTTTACTGACTTTTTTCTACAGTGCAGGCAGGAAGGAGGAGAAAAAAAAACTATTGAGTTTAGCGTTCATCTCTTGGTCATGGGAAAGCTCCACCTGTAATAGATCAGAAAACAAAACATTAGAAAAATGTTGTTTACAGCATATGGGTCAATGACATTTTTTTGTGTGGCAGAGGTCAGGTGATGTAATCACAGCTAGAACCATATTGTATTAATTATTTAAATTATTTGAATACTGAAATGTACCACCCTGATACTGATATGTTTGTTAGATCCATATTGAGGCTTACAGTCCTCTTGGCGCAAGTAACTTAAGTAATGCAACTGTAGTGTAATGCCATGCATTTTAAATATATTAACATTGTAGTGTACGGGATTATTTTGAAAAGACAGTAACATGTGATCAGTAATGCATTACTGTTTGAGTAACTTGCCCAACACTGGTAATGACTAGAGTAACTAACACCAAAGTCATTATGACTTCAGTACAAACACAAATAAGGTGTGGAAGTAGCACGTCTGCACTAGGCTGCTCTAATCAGATTTTCTGTCATAATTGAGATGGCTAAACTGGTAGTATTAGCTGCTGATGAATAAGCTTTAATTGCGCTATCAGGCTACACTACTCTAAAAGGCAGCCATCAGTCTGCTACTTCTCCACTCTACCCGCCAAAGGCAACTACGTATTTGGTCAAAACGGAGTTAAAATTGATATAACAAACTTCTTGATTACTATCCTAGCTAGATTGGAATGCCCTGTAAAGCTAACTCTTGGGCACGCTGGTAGTTGCTAGCAAAATAGCTATGCAGCTTAACAGATATGCAGCACTAGTCCAGGATGAATGTGATGCTGTATCAGTCCAGGACTAAAGATAAGCAACAACACTCCAGGATGAATGTGGCACTGTATCAGTCCAGGACTAAAGATAAGTAACAGCAGTCCAGGATGAATGTGGCACTGTATCAGTCCAGGACTAAAGATAAGTAACAGCAGTCCAGGATGAATGTGGCACTGTATCAGTCCAGGACTAAAGATAAGTAACAGCAGTCCAGGATGAATGTGGCACTGTATCAGTCCAGGACTGAAGATGGGTAACAACACTCCAGGATGAATGTGATGCTGTATCAGTCGTGGACTAAAGATAAGTAACAGCAGTCCAGGATGAATGTGGCACTGTATCAGTCCTGGACTAAAGATAAGTAACAGCAGTCCAGGATGAATGTGATGCTGTATCAGTCCTGGACTAAAGATAAGTAACAGCAGTCCAGGATGAATGTGATGCTGTATCAGTCCTGGACTGAAGATAAGTAACAGCAGTCCAGGATGAATGTGGCACTGTATCAGTCCTGGGCTAAAGATAAGTAACAACACTCCAGGATGAATGTGATGCTGTATCAGTCCTGCACTAAAGATAAGTAACAGCAGTCCAGGATGAATGTGGCACTGTATCAGTCCTGGACTAAAGATAAGTAACAGCAGTCCAGGATGAATGTGATGCTGTATCAGTCCTGGGCTAAAGATAAGTAACAGCAGTCCAGGATGAATGTGGCACTGTATCAGTCCTGGGCTAAAGATAAGTAACAGCAGTCCAGGATGAATGTGATGCTGTATCAGTCCTGGACAACAGATAAGTATTGTGCATTTTTTGACCACTGTGTGGTCAAAACAGGTACTGCAACTATGCTGTTCATTGAAACTGGATTACCTATTGCCAAATGTGATCTTTTCATGAAAGTTTACTAAGTAATGAGGTAGGCTAATATTTTCTAGTATGGCCAAAGTATAGTCATTTTTGCAGCTAAAAATGGCTATTTCTGGTATTTCAAAATGTCGGACCATGGAGAAGATCCCATTTTTCATGTATGAAAAGTGCCATTTTCCCAGTCATAATGAATACTTAGAATTTGATGGTGGTGGTAAGTATTCATGAAAAAGGTAACATCAGTGAATGGGTGGCATGAATTCTGTAAATAAACAACTAAAAATTTCACACAGTGGACCTTTAACAACAGTCCAGGATGAATGTTCTGTAGAGTATAACTTTAACTATCTTAGAGAGAAATTAAGGAATGTTGTATCGGCCTTGGATTAACAAGTAGTGGTAAGTGAGACTGATGATGAAACATGGTCCAGGACAAAAGCGATGAACTAAGCTTCTGCCCCTCTATTTAAACTTTGATAGCACAAATAAGGTGTGGAAGTAGCACGTCTGCACTAGGCTGCGCTCATCAGATTTTCTGTCATAATTGAGATGGCTAAACTGGTAGTATTAGCTGTTGATGAATAACCTTTAATTGCGCTATCAGGCTACACTACTCTAAAAGGCAGCCATCAGTCTGCTACTTCTCCACTCTACCCACCAAAGGCAACTACGTATTTGGTCAAAACGGAGTTAAAATCGATATAACACACTTCTTGATTACTATCCTAGCTAGATTGAATGCCCTGTAAAGCTAACTCTGGGGGGCACGTTGGTAGTTGCTAGCAAAATAGCTACCTCATCAAACCTTGAGAACATCAGCCAAGCTGCTTATAACGAGAAATGCTCTCTTACAAATGTCTAGAGTAATTGAGATGGCTAAACTGGTAGTATTAGCTGCTGATGAGTAAGCTTTAATTGCGCTATCAGGCTACACTACTCTAAAAGGCAGCCTTCAGTCTGCTACTTATCCACTCTACCCACCAAAGGCAACTACGTATTTGGTCAAAACGGAGTTAAAATCGATATAACAAACTTATTGATTACTATCCCAGCTAGATTGAATGCCTTGTAAAGCTAGCTCTTGGGGGCACGTTGGTAGTTAGCAAAATAGCAACCTCATAAAGCTTTGATAACAGCCAAGCTGTATAAAGCTTATGAAGACAAGTTCTCTTACAAATGTCTTAAATGCAAGCAAATGTCTAGAGTACAACAGCAATGCGCAATATTGTAATAGTCTTACCTCTTTGGAATGATAGCGTGGCAGGTCCTTGCAGGCGGCACCAGGGGTCTGTTGGGGGGCACCCGGTTGTGATGCACAAACTAAGCGGACTGCTGGAACGGCACGACAGCACACGTTGCTATGCACAAACTAAGCGGACTGCTGGAACGGCACGACAGCACACGTTGCTATTTTGGAAATTCAAGTTTAGGCGGGATGGCATATTTGGAAATGCAAGTCGCCCTGTTACTGACATCACAACCTCAAATGACTCCTGATTGGTTGGCTATAACATCGGTCCTGGGCAAACATCTTTCACATCGGTCCAGGAGTGTTAATTACTTGGCGATATCAGATCGTGCTGACTACAATACCATCGGAGACGAAAACCAATAGGAAGCATTTTTGTTAATATGTCACAGAAACATTGAAAAAGAATTTCCTGATCTTTTGCAAGTCGCGACCCATCTGCTCCGCGTCTCCCTCCCCTCCCTCACACACACACACAAACACGCAGGCACAGTGACAGGCAGCGTCGGTGCTGCACGCCCGTGACCTTTTTTTAACAGCAGTAGCCTACTTTTCAGGGCAATCCTGGCTGGACAAAAATATTGTTGCCCATTTATCCATGACGAAGAAGTTTATGCAGTCATGAAATAGTGGTGGTGCTGTCTGTCCTAAAGTAGCAAACATCTTTCTCTAACGATGCCTTTTTTTTCTCCACTCCCAGTCGCTTTCATGAACCTGCTACCCGACGGTCGTTGTCTGATCTTTTTTCAATGTTCGCTAATGTTTGTAATTTAAGGGTCTATGCGTTGGTACAAGCCTTCTGATAAGAATCACTTTAGTGCTGATCGCAAAGGATTCGGAAGTGTGGAGTTTTGCGACTTGTTTCAGTCAAGGACACTGAAATAGGAAGTAAACGGCCTTTCCACGCTTTCATATGCGTTTTTCCAACAACATCTTGCGAATGCATGCAACATGGACACAACCATGTCAACGAGAGCGCGTATGCCATCACAACTTCGCATCAAGCAAATAATATGCAACAGCTTGCAATACGCGCACGAGGGAGAGAGAGAGAGAGAGAGACACGTCTTCCAACAGGTGCCTGTAGGCTACCCCGCAACGCTCTTGATTACTGGTATACCCACAAGTATTTTTTCATAACGTGCAGTCCCGTTTTTCCCCCGAAGTCGTAAAATATCGACAGAGCTTTATGAGTGTCGTGGCCATGATTTTTTTTACACATTGGACGCACTGGTTTATAAGACACTCAGTTTTTGACAATATTTCATGATAACAATATGTCATTTTAATCATTGATTTCCCCAAATTGTATTTTAGTTTGACAATTTTATAGAGAAGTGTAGACAAGAGGAAATGAATGTAATATTTTGGTTGACTACAATTATTTTAGATTTCGTCGACAAAAATTGTATGAATTTTAGTCAGCTAAAACTAGATGATTACTAAAATGATTTAGATGACTAATTGTGACTAAAACTAAAATTGCATTTTCGTCAAGAGACTAAAACTAAATTAAAAATTCCTCTCAAAATTAACACTGACCGACACGGATTTCAAATCATACTTGCTGTGCCTGATTAGTAGCAAGGTAGCACCCCAGAACTGCATTTGTGCGAATCTGACACCAATATTAAGGGAGAAACAGACTAGCGAAGGTTTACATATGAGGGTAGGGTATAGTCTACATGTTTCTGACATTGGCTCAGCAACTCACCCTATTGGACCATCCTCCATTCCTGGTTCCATCCCCCTGGGTGCTCGGTGCTGGCTGTGTCAACGTGCATGGGTGGCTACCCAACACTGTTCAAAAACATGATGAGATTTAGATGAGATTTAATATCAGACAAAATATTTATTACATATCACTAAAAGCAAATACTGTGTCAAGCCCTACATAGCCTAAATAAACGAAACAGTGCCAGCATGCATACTTACACTGGGTCTGCGTCAGGGGGCACTTCCAGGAGATCTGGTCAATACTGTGTCACTGGTGTCAACAGTGAGTGGGCTGAACGTTCATCTGTACAATGTAAACAAACATTTAATTATTTCCCATACACCTAAAACAATTACATGTGTATGACATTAGCTCACTAACTCACCCTATTGGGTCATCCTCCACTCCTGGGTCCATCCCCATGTGCCATGGGTGCCCGCTGCTGGCTGTGTCAACATGCATGGCTACCCAACACTGTTCAAAAACATGATGATTTAGATGAGATTAAATGTCACAAAAGCAATGCCAGCATGTATACTTACACTGGGTCTGCATCAGCGGGCACTTCCACTTATCAAATAAATCTGTCATGAGCCAACAACTGAGAGAGGAAAAAGTCAAGTCACAATTTAGCTTTCATGACAGTAAATTACTACATGAGTGCAAATAAATACATCAGCAGGTTCACAACGCCATGAATTATTTAGGTCAGTAGCCTACTGTAAGAAAGCTTGGGACAAATCATTCATGCAGTCATTTCAGAAGTCAGTAGGCTTAAGCTTACCTCATCTAAACATACAAAAAACAACATGACTCACTACAAAGACCTCAGAAAAGAAACTAACTTACATTTATGGTAGTCCAACACCGTTAGTAATGTGCCAATCTCTTTGCCTACATCTGCAAAGCTACTCAACGTGACACCCACTCTCAGTTTGTTTACATCCGGCGTCCACCTCTCCCCAATGCAATGAATTAGCTATGCACGATGGGCATGAGATTGTGTATCTTGCAAGCGACAGGGATTCATCTTTCAAATAAGAAAGGACTATGCAGGCAATTGCATGTCTGTTCAGTGAATATCAAAACATTTTAGCAGCCAAACTTACTTGGATGCAACAGCAGCAGCGGCAGCAGCAGGAGTAGGCAGTAGGCAGCAGCAGGCAGGCAGCTCATCGCATGCTCTTCTCGCATTCGCTCCAACTTCTCGTGTCAACTTTGATTAATACTTCCGACACTGTCAACATCCACATGCCAATACGTCCGCGAAAACACCTTGAAATGACGACTCTTCTCCGTTTAGACTTGTAATTGTCCTTCAGCAATATAAACCGTGAACACTGAACAAGACACTACTTCCTCAAAGTTGAATGTGTCCCCTCAAAGAACGTCCCCTGGAAACGCATCACTGATCACAAAACAACATCCGGTCGATTAACCACTTCCTGGAATATTTGAATTATCAGAGACGATGCCAATTCACCTTTCGCAAAATACTAGACTAGATAATCTTTGGTAAATCTCTCTGGTATTACCCCTGTAATTAAGAGATCAGAGATTTGTAAAACTAGTGAAAAAGAGTTACGAAGTTAATTGTGTTTCCTGCTGGCCATTTTCGGTTGACGGAGAGTAATGAGTATGACTGAGCTGTATTTTACCGCGATTTCAACTTGTGTCATTTCAACAGTATTCTGGTCAAGGTAAAATAAAATAAAAAATATATATAGGCCTATATTAAAAACGGTTTAATAATAAAAAAAAAAATACAATGTCACTGTTAGTTGTACAGCAGATACCCACACATATGAGGTATCAAAATTATGGTTGAGATGTCTAGTTTTCAAAAAAAAAAAAAAAAACTTGGGTTGGACTTTCAGTATAGTCCGTGTATCATCCGATCATTCAATTATTCCATTAAATTTGGCAAACGGAAAAAACAAAAAATGATGCAATGTTTCATTTTCCTGTTTTTTAGTATGAGCAAAACATTGGGGATTGATGTTTGTTTTCGTTTTTCAACCTAAAACAGAACAAATCATAAACAGGGAAACCAAAACGAAATTTCAACAGTAATTTTCGTTTTTTTGTTTTCTTTATTCTTCACGGTACATTAGCCTTCCCATGGTCTCGTGGAGGCGCTAGAGCCGTGATGTCACAAGGCGTCATTTCAATTGGGATGTTGAATAAAGAAATGTCCACCAACATTGTTCTGCCTAGGCTGGCAGGGTGGAAACTGTTTTCTCCACGGAAGCGTCTGCGAAGGGCCATTCCACAAGCGCAAATCGAGGAAGAGAGTTTAGATAATGGCGTGTATTACAGGCTGCACTCTGTCTCTCACGGCACGTCAGTCCGTGTGTGACCTCGGGCACAAACGCGAGATGCAAGTTGACCATGGTGCCATTTGGGGCAAATTGCGCGCAGTCTGGGTTGACAGACAGCACATGTAACATGTAACTCACCCGACTCGCTTGGTAGGGTAGGTTAGTGGTCAGAGCGAGGGACAGTAGCCTATCATCTTAATGGAAAGACCAAGGAGGTCTACATAAGATGCACTTACTGTATCATTGGGAAAGACACTTCAGGTCCACGTTAAAATGGCCACGCATCCAAAACCAGGGAGGTGTTCCATTCCATGGTGTTATGACAGATAGAGGTAGCCTAGAGGTCGGTCGGATGGAGACGTCTAGCACCTTTCACAAATGTTGACCTACAGTATCTTAAGTAGTAGCCTAATGCTGATGTGGCATGCAGAAATAGCAACCAGATAGGCCTTCGCCTAAACTGTGGAAGAGACCTCGCTGACAGTTCCCAGGAATAGGCTATCAGTAGACGATGCACGCACCAATGGTCAAAACTTCATTCCACCTGTAATAATAAAATTATCTAGTGGAAGGAGCCTTAGCCCATTGGATAGTCACAATTATTAATGTAGTTAGCCTATGGGGTAGACATACTGGACCGGACACAGTACAGTGCGTAAAAGGAGTTAGGCTATCTTTACCACCCACAGGCACCGACATAATTGGGGCTACCAGTAGGACAGAAAGATGTTCTGTGGAGTAGGAGCATCAGCAGGCTGGTTATAGGCCTCGGGGAAATGCGTAGCCTAAAGCAGCGCGTTAGGCGAGCAATAGAAAAGCACCGCGGGAAATGGGACCAATAATCGTAAATTAGAGTTGTTATTTCGTTTTGGTTTTCTCGTTTATTACTTGTTCTGTTTTGAGTTGGGAAAAGGAAAATCAACATAACTCCCCATTTTTTGGCCATATGGAAAAACGGGAAAACAAAATATGGAGTCGTTATTTCGTTTTCCGTTTGCCAGATTGAATGGAATAATTGAATGATCGGATGATACACGGACCCAGTATGATGCTGTTGTTTACAAATTGTGTCAGAGTGAATTCTGAGGGTTAACATTACTTGTCCACCTAAGCAGTTGTATGTCTCTATGCAAGTGGGTGTTTGAGTACTCTATTAGTTGTAGAGAACAATATTGCTTAGCAAATTTTGTTAACTAGCATGCTAACTAGCGATTTCTGCTATTTTGCTCTGTGCTTGCAATGGCTCAAATGGAGGGGAATGTTTTGCGCCGCCGCTTAGTGTAAGCTTAATCTAGGCCTACCTTTTGGCAGTAGCCTACAAATAACAACATTAATGTTTAAACTGTGCTTTTTTATTTGTTTCCTCACAGGTAGCATCATGAAGGCAGTTTACCCTTAAAAAAAAGGACCATCATCGTCAGAAAAGTTCCTTTAACCCTTTAGCTCCCATAGAGGCCGTGAACGTCCGGCCACCTCTCTCCCATACGACTCCCGGAGTATTTTCATAGCTGAACAGAAGTCATCATGCAGTTTCTACAGCTTTCACTTTAGATCACTATTACAGACCCTCAATACCTATATTTTTATTATAAAAATTATTTTGGGGAGATCCTGAACTACAGTGCAAAGTGGCTGAGCTCAAAAGTAGCCTACGGGCTCACTGCTGCTGCCCAGTAGAAAATATCTTTTAAATGCAGTACAGTTCCTAATTGTGCGTTCATGTGGTAATTACGTAAATACCAAACACTGACATCCGAAGCACACATGAACGCCACCGGCCCTTGTAGAAAATTTTGATTAACGACTTTACGAGCTGATGACGTACACAACAGCTGGCTCTACTCTCACCATGGCAACCGCTAAGTTGAAATACTCAAAAACCGGCATTCAGTATGTTCAGATAGTCATGGTAAATGACTGTCAGAAAATATTCAGCATTTTTACCTTTTGACTTCCTAATTCATTTGCTTGCTGTAGCTGCTGAACAACAGTCTATTATCGTTTTATTAACAAAAAAAATGGCCAGAGTCTCACTCTGGTCCACCATCTTTAAGTTGTAAACAACAACAAAATAGCACATGAACGCAACGCACTTGTAAAAACAACTTCACAACTAGATACTATCTACTAGATAAGACCACATGAATGCACTATATCTCTTCTCTTGCCTCCCTCTCCTCTCCACAAGCTCTCCCCTCATCTAATCTCTTCATTTTGCTAGTCCTCATCTCTCTTTCTTCATTGTGTTACTGTTTAAGCTGATAACTGTTACTTTTAAAAATTAAATAGTTAAAGATATTGAAGTTGTCTGTCTTGTGTTACCGTTACCATGAAGGACATCATCTCACATCTCAAATGTATTGTGTAAGTGGTTTGTAAATGTTTTGATGAGAATAGTAAGATCTCTCAGATGTTGCCTCCCATGCATAAGCAATGCTCAACAAGTCATTTGTTGATGTTTTGGAAAGCATGGAAAGATTTTCACTTTAAAAGTTCCCCAGATATGCGTTAGTAATGAGTTGTAAGTCCTTGATCATGCATAAGCAATGCTTATCAAGTCATTTGTTAATGCGTTGTAAAGCTTTAACAGGTTTTCACTTTAGATCAGTTCCCCAGATATACTTAAGTAATGGGGTTTAAATCCTTGATAATGCACTAGCAATGCTTATCAAGTCATTTGCTAATGCGTTGTAAAGCCTTATCAGGTTCTCACTTTAGATCAGTTCCCCAGATATACTTAAGTAATGGGTTATAAATCCTTGATAATGCACAAACAATGCTCATCAAGTCATTTGTTAATGTGTTGTGAAGCCTTAACAGGTTTTCACTTTAGATCAGTTCCCCAGATATACTTAAGTAATGGGTTATATACCCTTGATAATGCATAAGCAATGCTTATCAAGTCATTTGTTGATGTTTTGGAAAGCATGGACAGGTTTTCACTTTAAACGTTTCCCAGATATGAGTGAGTAATGAGTTGAAAATTCTTGATAATGCATAAGCAATGCTTATCAAGTCATTTGTTAATGTGTTGTAAAGCCTTAACAGGTTTTCACTTTAGATCAGTTCCCCAGATATACTTAAGTAATGGGTTATAAATCCTTGATAATGCATAAGCAATGCTTATCAAATCATTTGTTAATGTGTTGTGAAGCCATAACAGGCTTTCACTTTAGATCAGTTCCCCAGATATACTTAAGTAATGGGTTGTAAATCCTTGATAATGCATAAGCAATGCTTATCAAATCATTTGTTAATGTGTTGTAAAGCCATAACAGGCTTTCACTTTAGATCAGTTCCCCAGATATACTTAAGTAATGGGTTGTAAATCCTTGATAATGCATAAGCAATGCTTAACAAGTCATTTGTTAATGTGTTGTAAAGCATGGGAAGGTTTTCCCTTTAGATCAGTTCCCCAGATATACTTAAGTAATGGGTTATAAATCCTTGATAATGCATAAGCAATGCTTATCAAGTCATTTGTTAATGTCCAGAAACATCCATGAGGGGCAGTCACATGAGCCTCAACTTACTGTTTGCCATGTTTCAAGTCATCACACACTAACCATTACAAAAGGGTTAATTAAGATTTCACTAATGCTAAAGCAAGAGTTTACAAACCGTTGCCATACATGCCTAATAGTACTTGGTAATGGTTAGGTGGTAGGAGGCAACAAAGAGATAATGTTTTTTTCATAAATAAAGGTGGGTTATCTGACATTTTAATGATGGTTTACTAATGCTTATCAGAAAGTTCAATCACCATAAACGAATCATTACCAAGAAGTGCATAATGACTAACTCGTGATTCACTAAGGGTTGACTAATGTTAAAATAAGGCTTAACTAAGGCTTAACTTTGCTTAGCGAACAGTTACATCAGCACACACAAACCATTTACTAACGGTAGAAGTTAATGATTAAGAAATGAGAAATAATACTTACTTAATGACTAACTCGTGATTCAGTAAGGGTTAACTAATGTTAAAAATAAGGCTTAACTAAGGCTTAACTTTGCTTAGCGAACAGTTACATCAGTACACACAAACCATTTACTAACGGTAGTAGTTAATGATTAAGAAATAAGAAATAACACTTACATAATGACTTACTTATGCTTCACTAAGGGTTAACTAATGTTAAAATAAGGCTTAACTAAGGGTTAACTAATGCTCAAAAAGGGGTACTTATTATAAAGTGTTACCATAATATCAAACCAGGTGAGAAACTAACACCTCTACAACACACACACACAAAACTGGATTCAGTTTCATATATTAAACGCAAAAGAATGATAATGATAGCCTGGTTCACACCAGACGGTGTGTGTGTAGCTTTGGCGCCCCCTGGCGGAGCAGAGCGACACACACTACCGTCTGGTATTCAGCCATAGAGCACGCTCCGTCTCCAACCAGAAAATAGACGGAGCATTTATTTCTTAAATATAAACGGTAACTCACATTGAGGAGTCACAAGACAGATTAGAGACTATATTGACTCTTTAAAGATTAACAGGAAGGTTTTTGAAGGAATTTGTTGGTGAGGAGGCCGTACAGAAGCAATAAATTCTCAGCCTATTTTCTGGTTGGAGACGGAGCGTGCTCTATGGCTGAATACCAGACGGTATTGTGTGAAGCTCTGCTCTGCCAGGGGGCGCCAAAGCTACACATACACCGTCTGGTGTGAACCAGGCTATGATAATGAGGCAACATAGGGAAATCAATTACAGCTATTTCTGCATTGCTTAAAACAGAAAACAAGAAGTCGCACCTTTTGTTAAATTCCATCTTTCGCTCCAAAAACTCGAATGAACGGAAAAGTTCACAGACCACTTACAGGCTGATTTTAACAGATCTTGTGTGTGGATTTTAAAATGACATAAGCTGTCATTAACATGTTCAATGACTTATCAAATGACATTTAAGCTTTTTAGATAATTATTATTCTAATTGAGCTGTGGTTTGTCATGTTGTCAGGTGTGCGTGTAGTCTACCGTGTGTTCTCCAGGGCAGGAGAAACTGCCGTTCTCCCCTGTGCTGACGTCATGAGTGGGGACCCACTCTGCTCCTCTACTACATGGAGATACGCTAATGGCAGAGACTCAGGGGTAGAGGTGGTCAGCAAGGGAAAGGTCCAACAATCTGGGAGATCAGAGAGGCTGCGTCTCCTCCCCAACTGTTCCCTCCACATCAGTGACGTCTCCCCTGAGGATGCTGGACTCTACTGGTGTCAGTATAATGGACCAGATGTTACTGCTGACACAGATGTTCACCTCAATGTTCTTCATAGTAAGGCTTTGAGTCAAACTTGGACATCTATTTTAACTTGTACACATCCTTATTTATTAGGCTACTCCACCTTCTTACTGTGATGTTAATGTTCTTCCCTCTCTTCTCTCTCTCCTCATTCCACCACACCCACTTCGTCCCTCTTTCTCTCTCTCTGTCTTTCTATTTTCCCCTCTCTCTCTCAACCCCTCTTTCCCTCTCTCTTCTTACTGTGATGTTAATGTTCTTCCCTCTCCTCTTAGCTCCCTCTTTCCCTCTCTCTGTCCTTCTTTTTTTCCTCTGTCCCCCCCCCTCTCTCTTTGTCTCTGTGCACCCCTCTTTACATGTCTATATCGTTCTGCCCTCCACCCCCCCCCTAAATTTCTCTTCTTCCCCTCTCTCTCTCTTCCCCTGTCTTCCTCTCTCTTGAATGTCAATGAGCACATTTGTACATTTAAGATCAATTCCACTCTGAGGTTGTTTATTTATTTTCCTTCATTATTGTCCTCTATTATTTCCAAGCTTTGCCAGGTGAAGACCCCTCGGGAGGACTTGAGGTCGTGTCTTGCATCGTGTCCACCTATGACAGGGGGTATAATCGGGATGTTAATGTGAGGTGGGTGGATGAGAGTGGAGCTGAGCAGCTGAACTCAGACCATGTGAAGATCAACAGAAAGTCTGACTGTGAGGTCCAGCTGGCTGTCAACACCACGGTCCTGATGAGTCCAGCTCTCACACACACATGGACGTGCCAACTCACTTATTATGGAGGAGGAGGAGGAGGAGAGGTTAAGGCCTCTATCCCCTATACAGTCCACACACCAGGTCAGTTCATGTTGGTGTGTGTGTGTGTGTGTGTGTGTGTGTGTGTGTGTGTGTGTGTGTGTGTGTGTGTGTGTTTATCTAATGTGACGTGACATAGTACACCTGCTGTGTGTGTGTGTGTGTGTGTGTGTGTGTGTGTGTGTGTGTGTGTGTGTGTGTGTGTGTGTGTGTGTGTGTGTGTGTGTGTGTGTGTGTGTGTGTGTGTGTGTGTGTGTGTGTGTGTCTTTAACAGCAAGACCAACATCACCTCCTCCTCCATCCTCCTCTTCCTCAGCAGTGACCTGGGTATCTGGTGGTCCTGATTCCTCTGATTCTGGTCTGGGTGAGTGTCAAATTATACCAGCAGTGCCAGACCTTATGATGACCATGTAGCATTTTGTTGTGTCTGTGTGCACGGTGCAGTGAGACTGTCTCATATGCAATGAATTCCTCTCTGTTCACACCCAACTGGGGTACAAGTCAAACTAGTTACTTCCGTAATCGGGGTGTTGAATGGGGAAAAGCTCCCAAAAAGTCGCTCTGCCTAGGCTGACAGCAGGGAGACTTTATTGTTTTCTTCATGGACCACAAGCCACAAGCAACAGGAGAGGTGGGAGATTGAACTAGTTTGACCAAAGAAGTTCTAAGTTCTATTCTACGCCTTTTCACCATCTCTGGTTTGATTTTAACCCTCCTCTTCCTGGTTCAGGTGTTGCTGCGGTGACCGCCCTCCGATTGGCTCCTCTGGTTGTCTTGGTGATAATCGTCATGACAACACTGCTGTTGCTAAAGAGAAGAAGGCGTAAGTAGCTATTAGAGTTTCTCTCAGTTGCTAACACACTGGCGTAATGTCCTCCATTTGCACCTGTTAACCCCTTTATTCAGACCCCATGTTCCAACCTTATTGTCACCTAAAACAGTAATGAGTGACCATGTCTTCATCTGTTACTTAAAACTCTCTACGTCATAGCGATGTTGTTATGATGTATTTAAGTTTGCAGCAAACAGTGATCACTGGTGATCCTGTCTGAATGAAAGGGTTAATATCCTCTTTCTGTAAGTCACTCACAATAAAAGAGTCTGTTGAATGTAATTGTGTAAAAAAGTCTTTATTGGTGTTTACAGTATTAAGAGTGATTCCTCGTTTATCACATAGCTGTGGAAAATACTACGGTAACAGCAGGAAACACTGAGGACGTTTGTGAACTTTCAGGTTCTGCTGGGTCAAGTGATGGAGGACAGAACCGCACAGGTAGAACCGCAGATGAAGAGGAGAACCGCACAGGCCCAGTGAGTACACTTGTGTGAAACCTCTTTCCACTCTTCCCTGCACTGGCATTTACTGGTGTTTTTTATTCACATTTGGTCTCATTCTGTGTTCCAAATTGATCGCATTACCCATAGGACATAAATATTGGAGTAAATAGGCCCATGTAAATGGAACATATACATAGAATACTCTTAGAAAATAAATATTGGAATAAATATGTAAATACAGATTATATACAGTACTCAGGAAATAGATATGTATTCTATTCTGTTCTACCACGGCGGTTTGGAATCTCCCATTGTGACGCGCTAAATTGGGTGTTGATTAACTGTCTATAGATGCACACCAATGAAGTAGTCCCAATATTATATTATATTTCTGACCGAATAACTGTAGTGTATCAATGCGCCAAGGCACGCACGTTCATAAATTACACACAAAAAAGTTGCAAGCATTATACGCGCTGAATTGACACATGTCGCATCGCGCGTCTGGAAACACCAGCAATGTATAGTGAATTTGGAGCAAATCTTAGTAGGCCTAATCAAATTTCAAACATGTTTATTTCTCCCAACTGACCATCACTCTGTCAACTTTGTGATAGAGAGAGAGAGAGAGAGAGAGAGAGAGAGAGAGAGAGAGAGAGAGAGAGAGAGATATTCCCTGCGCAAAGTAAGGGACGCCCGTTTCACGTGGGCGTTTCTTCCCCACGAGAGGAGAGTGGTTTCCTGTGGTTGTAGCGTTTATCAGTTGAGAGAGGAGCGTAACTTATGAAAAGTATGGGATATATGGGAAATATTGGATCAATAACTATGGGAACGCAGTGAAAAATAAATCAAAGGGAGTTTCCTGTGGGAGGAGAGCTGTGACAAACCTGGCAACAACACCGTTGCCACCATCAAGACAATTCCCTCATCAGCTGAGACAATCCAGTCAATCATCCGCTAATTCCCTCAACCAATCAACCAATCAGCGCCCGGCCTCACCAGAGTACTAAGACTGTGACTCAATTATCACTAGCACCTGCAATCAAGCAATCACCCTGATCACGTTCCACCTGTTGCTGTATTTAAACCTGAACTTTCATTCACCATGTGCAGATTCTTGATGATGTTTTGTTGAGCCATATGCTATGCCAGTTTCAGTTCTTGACACCATTTTGGCCATTGTGCCGTGTTTGTTTTGTTCCTGAGTTTATAATTAAATCAAGTTTGCCGTCGAAAGATCTGCATTTGCGTCCATTCTTGGGAAACCATGACAGAAGAATCTGCCAACCTTATGGACGCAGCAAGCTATCCACTGCCACCCAATTCATCTGAGGAGATGCCCATACTCCAACTGCTGGCGACCTCTGTAGCCTCGCTTAGTGCCACGGTAGAAGGACAACAGCGACAAATCTCCAAACTTGGAAACGCTATGGATGAGGTTATTCGACACCTTTCTTCTGCGAGTGTTGCATCGACTCCCAGCCCTCCTGTGCCACTGTAAGATTCCCCCATATGGGCCCTGACAAAGGGGCACTGAATTCACAGCGCCGGTGGCTCACGGGCACGGTATTAACATTTGTTTGCGTTTCTTTTTCGTATTTCAACGCCTTTGTTTACAATCTATCGCCTTTGTTTTACTACTCTGAGTTTTCTGTTGACTTCAAAGATAAACATTGCATATCTGACATCTGGATCTCAAAAGCACTGTGTGACAGAGGGCCCCCTTCGGGGGGACCGCCCCAAAACCTCCGGTCACCTGTATGCATTGCGCACCTCCCGGCGTGAAAAGCGCGCACCCCCCGGTGTGCGTTCCCAGCGCATCTTGGTCAGCGGCCATTTGTCCCTGCATGCGCGCACCTCCCGTGCCCACGCAGAGACTGAAATTCCCGCCAGATCCAATATGCGTGGTTTAAATGCTTACTATGATGTGTTTGAAATTCTATGCATGTGTTTAGTATCAATCTGATGGAAATACTTCGGGTGGTGAACAGGTCTTGGTTTTGAAACTGCAATTAGTGAATTTATTAAAGATTTAGAATCATAGGATTTGGATACGGTGTTGGTTACAACCCAACCCCGCGCCATTGTTCTAAGCCCAGCCCAGGTAAATGCCGGCACGTCATTGGTCCCTGGCTGGGGTCGTCCCACGAGATACCTAGGTATTAAACTTTGGTGTAATGATCAAATCTTTGAGTTTAAACCCCGCTAAAGGGCTCCCGTGGACCTAGTGTCCATGTAACCATTTCCTCTTAATTAGGTAGCATTGACTTTTTCAACATTGTACTTTGTCGTAGAATTAGATTTGTCTTGTAATAAAACTTTCATTGATCTATATTTTGTTGTAGATCCCGTTTATTCCTTCATAAGGTTATTGTACTGTCGAAACGTAGCAGCTCCAAGGACATTTCTCCATGTGGAGTGGGACGCTATACTTCGGGTCAGCCCGAGTGTCAATGGTGTCTACTTAGGATAAAAATATGTTATCGTAAACTGGAACTTAAGCGGGGTGATCAGATCTTTTTGGGTGTAGCTCTCGACATACACCTCTCGCCTCCTATTGCAGTCGAATAGGGGTAAAGTGTATGGGGCTTAGGATCTCATAAGTATGGTACCTTCCAGCAACTTTAACCTCTGATTTATTCTAGACGTCTCTCATATGGGATGGACATGCACAAAGAAATTAGTCGGCCGCGTGCAAATCAGTTCTACAAGTAAATGGATATAAAACCCTTGACAGCTGGACTCAGACTTAACCGATATTGTTGGAATATTCATAATAAGAGCAGTTTATATTAATTGAGTGCAATCACACAATTATCCTGGGACTAGGGAGATCTACGACTGAGATCCCATCATAATACGGAAACTTGGTAAATTAGGATGCAAAATGAAATGCTTTCTACAGTCCAGAGCCTAAGGAGCAGAGCACGAGACTAGGATTCCGGTGTTGGGCCTATCTCTGGGTTTTCACCACCTGCCCTGGCTCAAGCTCAACCTGCCCCGGATCCAGCTCAACCTGCCCCAGCTCAAGCTCAACCTTCCCCGGCTGAAGTTCAACCTGCCCTTCCTGGTTACCTCGCCCTGCCAGGTCACCCTGCCTCAGCTGTGAAGTTGCCTGAAGCCTACGGTGGAGAGCCCAATGACTGCGAAGGTTTTCTTCTTCAGTGTAACCTGTACCTCGCTCACCATCCACAGATGCCAGACCAATCCGAGGTGGCAGCCGTCATCACTCGTCTGAAGGGAAAGGCCTTAGACTGGGCAACAGCTGTCTGGAGAGAAGGAGGTGATGTGACCACTTCATATGCTCGTTTCATTGCTCTCTTCCGTGCAGTTTTTGAACACCCCATTGATGGCAAGGAGCGGAGTGAGAGACTGCTCAAGCTTTCTCAAGGCACCGGGACTGCAGCAGAATACACCCTACAGTTCCGCACCCTGGCAGCAGCAAGTGGTTGGAACGATAAAGCCCTCATTGCAATATACCGCAGAGGATTGAGGGAGGATGTGCGAATGGAACTTGCTTGTCGCGACCAGGAGCTGACTCTGGATGCCCTCATCAACCTGTCCATCAACCTTGACTACCTTCTGCAGGAGAGGCGCAGAGGCAAACGTGCTTCCCCACTACCATTATCACTACCTACTTACCAGCAAGACCCTGACCCTGAACCGATGCAAGTGGGATCTGCACGTCTCACTCCCCAAGAACGCCGCCGCAGAATTGACCTTGGCCTCTGTCTGTACTGTGGTGACCCTACTCACCAAGTTGAGCTCTGCCCAAAGCGCCCTCAGCCTGGAGTGAGACGCCCCCAGCCTGCCAATCCACACAAGGTAAAGCTACCTCCACCTTCTTTATCCTCCAAGCCCTTCCTTGTTCCTGTGACTGTACGCTTCGGTGAAAGATGTTTCTCTTTCTCAGCCTTGTTAGATTCAGGAGCAGCAGGCAATTTCGTTACACCAACCGTGGCTGAGGCCCTTCAACTGCCCCTCAACACTCTCTCGCCACCAGTATCCATCCAGGCCCTAGATGGAGGACCAGTTGGTAATGGCACCATCTCACAAATCACCTCAATGGTACAGCTGACTGTCTACTCTGTGCATCATGAATCAATCAACTTCCTTGTCCTACCATCCATGCAGCACCCAGTAGTCCTTGGTCTCCCGTGGCTTCAAACCCATGACACCGTAGTCTCTTTGAAAGGAGGTAACATACACTCTTGGTCACCTTTTTGTCAAAATCATTGTCTGAAAAACCCTTGTGCCTCCACCTCCATAGAGAGCCCAGACTCAGCTGTGATTCCGGAAATCCCCAACCAATACATGGACCTGGATGCTGTCTTCTCCAACACCAGGGCAACTCACCTTCCTCCTCATCGTCCCTGGGATTGTGCGATCAACCTCCTGCCAGGTACTTCGCCTCCACGTAGCCGTGTGTATCCATTGTCTCCAACGGAAACCCAAGCCATGGAGGAGTACGTCCAAGAGGCACTGCAACAGGGTTTTATCCGTCCGTCCACCTCGCCGGCTGCATCAGGCTTCTTCTTTGTGGAGAAAAAAGATGGTGGATTGCGGCCCTGCATCGATTATCGGGGCCTGAATGCCATCACTGTGAAATACAGGTACCCACTCCCACTAGTACCTTCCGCCATCGAGCAGCTTAGAGGGGCATGCTACTACACCAAACTGGACCTACGGAGTGCCTACAACCTGGTTAGTATCCGAGAGGGAGATGAGTGGAAGACTGCCTTCAGCACAAGTACTGGCCACTATGAGTATCTGGTGATGAGCTACGGTCTGGTAAATGCACCTTCTGTCTTCCAGTCTTTTGTCAATGACATTCTCAGAGATATGATTGGGAAATATGTTGTAGCCTACATTGACGATATTTTAATATATTCCACCACACTAGCTCAACATTACCTACATGTCAGACAGGTACTCGCACGCCTCCTACATCACCAGTTATATGTAAAGCTTGAAAAGTGCCTCTTCCACCAGACTACCATCTCCTTCCTCGGATATGTGATCGGCCCAGATGGCGCTCGGATGGAGGACCAGAAGGTTGAAGCTGTCACTCAGTGGCCTGCCCCAAAGAACATCAAGGAGTTGCAGCGCTTCCTTGGATTCGCCAATTTCTATCGCCGGTTTATCCGGTCCTTCAGCTCGGTTGCGGCCCCCCTCACTGCTCTCCTAAAAGGCAAGCCACGCAGCCTCCAGTGGACCGATGCAGCTCAGGATGCCTTTACTGCACTCAAGCAACGCTTCACCACAGCACCGATTCTGAAGTTTCCTGATCCTACCAAACAATTTGTGGTCGAAGTGGATGCCTCAGATGTGGGAGTAGAAGCAGTGTTGTCCCAGCGTCGAGGTGAACCACCAAAGCTGCACCCATGTGCCTTCTACTCACACAGATTGTCTCCAGCCGAACGCAATTACGATGTGGGGAATCGGGAGTTGCTGGCGGTGAAGATGGCCCTTGAGCAATGGAGACATTGGCTTGAGGGTGCCAAAGAACCATTTGTTGTCATCACTGATCATCGAAATCTGGAGTACATCCAAGCTGCCAAGAGGCTCAATGCAAGACAGGCCAGGTGGTCTCTATTCTTCTCCAGATTCGATTTCACAATAACCTACAGACCTGGATCCAAGAACGGCAAGGCTGATGCCTTGTCTCGAATACACACCATCTCTGAGCCTTTCCCAGTCCTGAAGCCCATCCTTCCACCCTCAATCATTGTTGCTCCGGTCCTCTGGAAAATTGACGCAGACATCCGACGAGAACAAAGAGGTGAGCCAACTCCTGCTACTTGCCCACCTGACAAAATGTATGTGCCTTCCACTGTTCGTGACAGGGTCATCGTCTGGTCTCTCACCTCCTTGGCTTCGGGACATCCAGGGATTGAGAAGAGCATGGAACTCATCTCCAGGAAGTACTGGTGGCCCTCCATAGCACATGATGTCCAGAGGTATGTCAAATCTTGCTCAATCTGTTCAACCACCAAGAGTCCACGTTGTCTTCCGCCAGGAAAGCTCATGCCCTTGCCTACTCCGAATCGTCCCTGGTCACACCTAGCCATAGACTTCCTTTCTGACCTGCCACCATCTAAGGGCTACACGGTCATACTCGTTGTGGTGGATAGGTTCTCCAAATCTAACCGCTTCATCCCATTCACAAGTATGCCCACTGCTCTCCAGGTCGCTGAAGCCCTCTTCAGTCAGGTTTTCCGACACTACGGAATTCCTGAGGATATAGTCTCGGACCGGGGCCCCCAGTTTACATCCCAGGTGTGGAGGGCTTTCATGAAGAAATTGGGAGTCACTGTGAGCCTCACCTCTGGCTACCATCCTGAAGCTAATGGTCAAGCTGAGAGGGCAATCCAAAACCTTGGGCGGTTCCTGAGAACATACTGTCACCGCCGCCAGAATGACTGGGCAGAGTTCCTCCCATGGGCTGAGTATGCTCAAAACTCATTAATCCATTCAACAACAAAACTAACCCCATTTCAATGTGTTCTAGGATACCAGCCACCTCTCTGTCCCTGGGATCCCACCAAGTCTGACATCCCTGTCATTGATGATTGGTTCCGCCGAGCTGAGCGGGTCTGGGAGCTGACCCACCTCCAAATCAGCAGAGCAGTCCGGCAGCAAAAACTCCACTCTGACCGTCGCCGTGGGGATACCCCCGAGTATCAACCTGGCGACAGAGTCTGGCTTTCCACCAGGAACCTGAAACTGAAGCTGCCCTGTCGGAAACTCAGCCCTCGATTTGTGGGCCCATTCAAGGTGATCCGGAGGGTAAACCCAGTCACGTACACGCTCCAACTCCCTGCTAGACTACCGTGTCTCTCCATCTTTCCATGTCTCCCTCCTTAGGCCGCTGATTCCGGGTCCCATGGCTGATGCGGTCCCTGGTGGTACGCCGCCACCGGCGCTGGAGATCGATGGTTCCCCTGCCTACCAGGTGAGGGCGCTCCTGGATTCCAGACGCCGTCAAGGCCGCATGCAGTACCTGGTGGACTGGGAGGGGTATGGGCCTGAAGACCAGAGCTGGGTCCCCTCTTCCGACATCCTAGACCGTACTCTCATTTCAGAATTCCACCAGTCTCATCCTGACAGACCAGCACCTCGCCCAAGAGGTCGTCGCCCCCTTCGCCCACTTCGCACGGCTGGAGCCGTGCCTCAGAGGGGGGGTACTGTGACAAACCTGGCAACAACACTGTTGCCACCGTCAAGACAATTCCCTTATCATCTCAGACAATCAAGTCAATCATCCACTAATCACATCAACCAATCAACCAATCAGTGCCCAGCCTCACCAGAGCACTAAGACTGTGACTCAATTATCACTAGCACCTGCAATCAAGCAATCGCCCTGATCACATGTTCCACCTGTTGCTGTATTTAAACCTGAACTTTCATTCACCATGTGCAGATTCTTGATGATGTTTTGTTGAGCTGTATGCTATGCCCGTTTCAGTTCTTGACACCATTTTGGCCATTGTGCCGTGTTTGTTTTGTTCCTGAGTTTATAATTAAATCAAGTTTGCCGTGGAAAGATCTGCATTTGCGTCCATTCTTGGGAAACCATGACAGAGCAGATTGACGAGGTTCCTGTTTTGATGAAGTTAATGGCAAGGCGAGGCATTTAGAATGTCGCCAAGATGCACAGGGTATTTTTTTAATCTATTGATATCTGTAAATTTGTAGGGGAATCATGCCAACTGTAGCATAATCTAGTGGGCAAGTCAGACGCATGCAATATATCGGATGGGTAGAACATTGAGGCGACTGACTTGACAACCAAATGCGATAGAATTAACGACTGGCTCTTGACTTGACAACCGAATGCGATAGAACTAACAACGGTGTCTTGGCCATAGCAACCTTCAATTTAGAATTAGTAACGGCAGTTCGCCAGAAAGTTATGAAAAGAACCTTCTTGTGGCGGAAGGAAGTAGTTATACAGAAAACCTTTGTTTTAGCCATTAAAGCATCAAAATAATTCCTCAAATAAATTTCAGACAGTGTGGCAACCGTGGTATAAGCGGGATAATTGACTTCACGGACTCTGCTTCGCGTCGTGGCCGCATCACCACCTAGGTGTGCATTATTTCTCCTGTTATACGCACACCGTGTTGTCAATTATCCCTTACTTATATTCCCTTCTTTATGTTATTCAGAGTCCTGGGCCAGGGGCAGTCTTCTACTCTGCAGCAAACTCATCAGCAGTGTGTGTGCAGACAGGCGACAGTGACTATGTGAGTATGCAATTGTGTGTGTGTGTGTGTGTGTGTGTGTGTGTGTGTGTGTGTGTGTGTGTGTGTGTGTGTGTGTGTGTGTGTGTGTGTGTGTGTGTGTGCGTGTGTGCCCAGCCGCCCATGTGTGTGTGTGCGCAAGCCCGTGTGTGTGTGTGTGTGTGTGTGTGTGTGTGTGTGTGTGTGTGTGTGTGTGTGTGTGTGTGTGTGTGACTCGACTCTATCAGAGGATGGTTTGTGTTCTACTTAACAGTATCACATTCCTCCACCATGTTCCTTTATGTTCAGTAGATGGAAACTAAAAAACTACTTTCATATGTTTGTTACAAACCCCAACTCCAGTGGAGTTGGGACGTTTGGTAAACAGTGAATAAAATCAAAATGCGATCATTTTCAAAACATTCAATCTATTCATTAGATGGAGAATAGTGAAAAGGGTCATTCCAGCTGGAATCAGCACATTTCTGAAAAATCTCGAGTCGAGTGGGGACCATTTGCTGATTCCAGCTGGAATGACCCAAAAGACAACATATTACGTGTTAAAACCGAGAACAAATATTGTTTTGGGGGACATATGTACTCATTCCTAATTTGATAAATCCAACACGTCTCAAAAGAGTTGGGACAGGGACAATAAATGGCAGCAAATGTCGAGAAAGACTAAAAACAAAACAAAAGACAACACTTAACAGTTAAATACATTAACCGATGAGATGATTTTATGTAAAAAAACAGTGTTAATTCCTAATTTGGACATGATTTCACCAGTTTAAATGGTGGGTGTATTCCTTGTCATGTTTTGCAATGTTTTCCTTTCTGTAGTGCTTACAGTTTGACAGGTCTTGACCAAAATCCCACCATTTTATCACCTGCTGGTCCTTATGATGGAGCCAAACTGTTAAAACATAGTAGAGAATGCAATTTGACCTTACTATGTGGCAGTAATCGAAGATATCCCTTCAAAATATAATGCATGAGTGGCTTTTCATGCTGTTTAAAACCCATTTATACCATTCAGCACTGTGTTTAACTCTACAGATGAGTGAGAACATCTTAACCAATGCATTACTGCACCCGCATGCCATCATGGAGGCTGACTTTTGAAGTTAGCACTAACAAGTTGAATGGTCCATTTTCACTGTAGCACAGAATGTGCAATGCTCTATTATTGTCCAAAAGAATGGACTTCTACAACTTCTGCTGACTTCTGTAAGCAAAGGACAGTTTCCCATGTCTTCTGGGTCTATTTCAAGCGAGCTCATGTGCTTAGGAGAATGTTACACCCCTGTATCATTTGCACGCATTAAGCATTCTTAATATGGTCCATTTTCAATAGCTCTAATTCCTGGAGTGCTAGAGTGAGACTACAGCCAATATATATTTCATGATGTCATGAACCTATACAATGATTTTAATAACAAAAATATGTCTTATATACTGTACACTCAATCGTGGTAAATCAAAGGGAATTCAAAATTGTATGTAATAACTATGGTAATTATTCCCTTTGCATCTTTAATTCTGAGTGACTCAGCCTCTCTGTGATGATCTTATACCTGGACACCTATATTGTCCGTCAGTACAATTCATTTTGAAATGTTCTTCTTTGTTTTATTTTATTTGGATGTTTACCAAATTTCACTGATCCCAGTCCCAACTTATTTGAGACGTGTTGCATTCATCAAATTAGAAATGAGTACATATGTCTCCCAAAAAATATTTTTTTCTCGGTTTTAACACTTACTTTGTTGTCTTTTCACTATTCTCCATCTAATGAATAGATTGAATGTTTTGAAAATGATAGCATTTTGATTTTATTCACTGTTTACCAAACGTCCCAACTTCACCGGAGTTGGGGTTTGTAGATATCTTTCAAGAACTTGAACTTGAAATACTTTCAAAAACATGATGTCATTTTGGGTTTTGTATTTTCAACAGGACGACGTCGGATCAGATGAAATGTAGAAGTTACACATCACAGCCAGACACAACACAACTACTCTCTTTTCTGTGTGTGTGTGTGTGTGTGTGTGTGTGTGTGTGTGTGTGTGTGTGTGTGTGTGTGTGTGTGTGTGTGTGTGTGTGTGTGTGTGTGCGCGTGCGTTTGTGTGTGGGTGTTTGTTGCTACACCGTTCTTTCCTCAAACACACACACACGCACACACACACACACACACACACACACACACACACACACACAGATTTCTCACACCATGTGACATCATGTTCCAAATCTGCTGTCTTTTTCTCTGTGTGGTTCCTGTTATTGAGAAGAGATACGCTGTGCTGTATATTTACGCTTTACTTTCCGTGATGCACACTGTTGACACATGAAAGCCTTCATAACAATCTATCAGTTTCTATGTACTTTTTATGTGAGCTGTTATATGTGTTAAGACTGCATCAGATAGAACTGTGTACTGTGGAGAGAATAGTAGAATACAAATGAGATGTGTTGCCAGATGTGTCTGATCAAATCCCGCCCAAACGGTGCTCAAAAATCGGCTGGAGGCGCTAAATTAAATATATTGTATATACCCCGCCCGCGATTCTGATTGGGACATGACCCAGGCCAGATTCGAACCCGGGTCCCCATAGGCAGGCAGTTAGGTCATGGTATCGAGTGTTAATTCATGGTATGTGTTAATTCATGGTATGTTGTGTTTACTCGAGTGTTAATTCATGGTGCACTGTGTTTATTCATGGTATGGTGTGTTTAGTTCGGTATGATGTTTTAATTCATGGTATGATGGTGAAGACTTTTATATATATACACCTTAAATATGGTATTGAGTGTTAATTCATGGTTGTCAGTGTTAATTCATGGTATGGTGTGTTAAGTCATGGTATGATGTTTTAATTCATGGTATGATGGCATGGTATGAAGACTTTTATATTTACACCTTAAATACTCACCTGAAGGGATGGGTATTCATTTTGATTTAAAACCTTTTCATTAATTGTCTCCCATTTCTTTAAAAAAAAACATGTGGAATGTACTTTACGTATATGTTCATGTACTATATTTACATTTTGAATCTTGTTTATTCTTAAAAATTACAAATGTTTTTGGTTTTGCCTGATGTATGATGGAGACAGGCCAAGACGCCTGTCTGTCTATTTGCTTGACACCCTTGGGTGCCTTGTCTGGGCAGGTGAATGAATGGCCATGTGATATAGGTCACAGTTTCTTCCTGTTACCCATATGCCTGATGAAGATCCAGGGTGATCGAAATGTTGCTTTTTAAATAATAAAGTTTATTTTTTGGAGCTTATTGGAAGTGTACAGACCTACCTTGTGTTAACTGTGTTAATATGAGCCACTTCACCCCCGGCGTCTTTTGAGTGACTGGCCTGCCGTCTTTGCATTGGTGTTAATGTCAATATAGAACTGTTCTGATTACCAGTTGTGCTTTTGTCTGGTGTGCCAACAAACATAAAGGAGCTTTATTCCAGAGTCTTTCAAGAAGTGTCAAACACATTTGGAAGTCTTCTGGAGAAGGCTAAATAGAGCTCCTCATGAAACGTCCAGTTTAACACCACACCGTGTGTTGTTGGTCTTCTTCTACAGTGAGTTTCCATAAGGGGCCTCTGTTATATGATCTTCTTTTAGATATTTGTGGCTTTTATGGCCGGAATCGAACCCGGGTCACCGGTATTACGTTATGGTGTCTTAGCTCATTGAGCCACATATCTACATTACACAGGTTTACCTAAACAAAATGGCCGCCAGCATTGCCACGACAACTAGGGGTGCGGCTCGCCTCTATGGTGACACATTTGTGAAGGATACAATTTTAAATGTCAAGTTAAGTATCTAATTAAATCATATGGATCGATAAAATAAAATTTGAAAATTAGTACATATTAGTTGACATTTAGACATTTACCCACACGTTTCAAATATTGTTCTTGTATAGTGTGGATGGAAATTAAGCCATTTTTTTTGACAGAGGTTGAGCCCTCTCTCCATTGATTTACATTTACATTTATATTGCACAGGTTTTCCTAAACAAAAGTGCTACCAGGACAACTGGGGGTGTGTCTCATCTCTAATGGTGAACGCCACATGAGTAGAGCAGAAGTGTACTGAATACACACCAGCAGCATCTGGAGTAGAGCAGAAGTGTACTGAATACACACCAGCAGCATCTGGAGTTGCACAGCCCATAACTGGACACCAAGGGCGCCAAAAACGAGTTTTAAAGTGGTGGTGCATTTTAGTTTTTTGTGAGGTATAGCCACTTCAAACTGGAAAAATTATATTTATTTATTTATTCCGCTCCATATTTTTATACTTAGGCTACTGTATATTGATCAACCAGATAATGAAAAAGTAACACATCACATTCTCTGATTCTCTCTGATTCTCTGATGAATATTACTGCTGCTGCAATCCACTCATTTGTCTACAGTAAAAGTTGAGAAAACCTCAAGACAAACTAGTGAACTGGCTGCTGGACTACGTCAAGTAAACTGAGTGGCCACACTAACACGCACGCCCATGAGGACACATTGACACTCATTAAAAACCAGCAGCCATGAACACACGCCTATGAGGACACATTGACACTCATTTGAAACAGGCAGCCATGAACACACGCCTATTAGTGGACACACTGACACTCATTTCAAACCATAGTTTGCACAGCTGCACCATAAGTGGACACCAAGGGCGCCAAAACCAGTTTTAAAGTGGTGGTGCATTTTTGTTTTTTTGGGTGAGGTATAGCCACTCCAACTGGAAAAATTACATTTATTTATTTTTTTCACTCCATATTTATATACTTAGGCTGTATTGATCAACCAGAGAATGAAAAAGTAACACATCACATTCTTTGATTCTTAATTTCTTAACAATATTACTGCTGCTGCAATCCACTCATTTGTCTGCAGTAAAAGTTGAGAAAACCTCATTTAGGAGCCCAAAATTGGGGATGCAAATGCACCACTGCACCCCCCATTCCGGCACCTCGGTTGGACACACTAAATGTTTCCATAATTGTTGCTCGGGAGCAGGGCTCTAATTTAACACCAGCTAACTGGCCAAATGCTTGTGACATTTCACTTTGGCTGGTAGAAAAGACTAACTTACTTTGGCCCATTAGTGAGTCAGTGTTTGGCTAGTAAGAGTAACATCTACAAGCCATTTGGCTGGTAATGAAAAACTATGATCCAGAGCCCTGTTTGGGAGGAGGAAGCCTGCTGAGAGGTTGGCAGCTGTCATTACTTGAGATGGGATTTATGGCTCTTTTATGGGATCCGGATCTTAGTGGCTCGTTCGTTTCAAAGAGCTGTTCAAAAAACTGGCACTTTTGGCTCTTTTTTAAATGATTTATTCAGTGTTTAGAATGTAATATTTTGACTCCACCTCTAGGTAACAACTGATTATTCTCCTGCTTCTGAAGACTGTTTTTGCCACTCTGTTAGGCAAACCATAGTGTTTTTTTCCCAAATTGAATTACTCACGTCGAGGTCACGTGCTTAAATTAATGAAAAATGAACGATAATGCGGCTGAGTGGCTCCCCCAGCTGTTATCCGGTTCCCATCGTTCACTTCTGGGAGCGGTTCAAAAGAACCGGCTCGTTCATGAACGACACAANTCTAGTCATTGCCTGCTCCCAGTGTTGCCCAATTGGGCTACTTGGGATGAGCGTCGGCGGGCAAAAACGGGAAAAATGGGCCATTTGGCGGTTTTTTTTTTTTGCCTTTTTGGGCACATAGAAGTCAATGTAATTTGTTGAATTTGGGCGGAATTTAGCGCAATTTAGCGGTTTTTGAGAAACTTTTGGGCGGGATTTGGTCAGACAAATATGGCAATATAACCTGCTCCCATCTCCGGAAAGATTGAATCCCTCTAACTCCTCCTCCCCGACCTCCCTCCCCCATTTCACTAGTGGTCCCACTCTACCATCCCTTTACACATGGAGGGCAGGGGTGGAACTTAATTTTTTCCCCCACCAGTCACTGTGGCAGGTAGATTTTAAAATCTACCAGTCACTAGCCATTTTTGCTAGTCAAAGTGACTGGTGGGTTGGAAAATGTACCCGTCAGCCCTGAAATGTACCCGTCCTTGGCGGGTGGACTGGTGCTTATTTCCATCCTGATAGAGGGGTGCAAGCAGATCTCTTCCCACATGATCTCCACTTACAGCATCCTGGAACCGAGGCCAGCGACCGTATGCCAAACATGCTTATTGTACACCAAGCACTCAAGACAAACTAGTGAACTGGCTGCTGGACTACGTCAAGTAAACTGAGTGGCCACACTAACACGCACGCCAATGAGGACACACTGACACTCATTTCAAACCAGCAGGCATGAACACACAGTTCTATTAGTGGACACACTGACACTCATTTCAAACCAGCAGCCATGAACACACAGTTCTATTAGTGGACACACTGACACTCATTTCAAACCAGCAGCCATGAACACACGCCTATTAGTGGACACACTGACACTCATTTCAAACCACCACCAGTCCCTATGCCACAGCTCTTCTGCTTTCTCTGCGTTTGTGGTGAAAGAACTGCTGCACATGTTATACACACGTGTGTGTTTTGCAGAAGGCCGTTTGGCGTGGGGAGGGGGGGGAGTGCTAATTGATGCACAGTATGGCATCGGCATACTAATTCCAATGAGTTGGACATCAGATTCATTTCACAGTGTGTCATCTGTGTACCTGGTACTTACGGGTAGTGACCATATTATGTCATCTGTGTACTTGGTACTTACGGGTAGTTAGTGACCATATTATGTCATCTGTGTACTTGGTACTTACGGGTAGTTAGTGACCATATTATGTCATCTGTGTACTTGGTACTTATGGGTAGTTAGTGACTATATTATGTCATCTGTGTACTTGGTTCCCTTCCGGCTCCTGCCTGTCCTTATATGGTCCAGATTAGAATGAAGTTAATGCTGCTTTTCCAATAAACATTTAAATTACCACAAAAACTGCACTGAAACTACACTGTAAGAAAATTCCCCTGCAAAATAACGGCAGTTACTGGCAATTATATTTACCTGTAATTCTACTGTTATTTCACACCAAACATCAAATACAGCTCAGTGCTGTTTAATGTATCAGAGTAGATAACAATTTTTCAGCAGCAATTGAACTGTTAAATAACAATACTCTACAGAATGTTCACAGTATTAGTATTGTTAAACTAAAAGTGCTCTACAATATTTATACAGTAGTATAAGTGAAATGACAGTACATTTCAGTTAAAAAGTTGAAGATGTACTGTGAGATAGCAGGCAATTACGGGGTCATAGTTGCATTCATGAATATGGCCATGGCAACTTCCCTCCCACCCATCATTCTCCATACCCTGGCCATGTTACCGCCCCATCGTCCCATCGGTCACCATGACTGAAGTGACTTGAGCATGACACCATGCCGCCACTATGCTATATTGAGATGCTGGTTTGCGGTGGTCCTTTGAATGTGTGTGGCATGAATACAATTTCAGTGTAGGCCTACGCCGTGCTACAATGACGATGGGAGTGTGAGGGGGGATTTTTAATGTATCAGCTCTTGATGAGCCAATGACGAAAATAGCATTGGTCTGTCTGTAAAAACGTAATTTGCACCAAGTAGCACAGCCAAAAAGCAGCACTACAAGCTAGCTCTCAAAGCAATGCCCAATTTGCAGCACATTATATGCAACGATGCCACAAATGATGCCACACACAGCAAGTGCCACAAAGCAAGCTTTCACAAAGAGGAAAGTATGCAAGTCTGTATGCAAGTCTGTAAGCAAGCTTGTAAGCAAGCTTGTAGGCAAGTCTGTATGCAAGTCTGTATGCAAGTCTGTATGCAAGTCTGTATGCAAGTCTGTATGCAAGCCTGTAGGCAAGCTTGTAGGCAAGCTTGTAGGCAAGCTTGTAGGCAAGCTTGTAGGCAAGCTTGTAGGCAAGCTTGTAGGCAAGCTTGTAGGCAAGCTTGTAGGCAAGCTTGTAGGCAAGCTTGTAGGCAAGCTTGTAGGCAAGCAAGTGCTATGCTGTGCCATGCAGGACTCCGTTTCTCGATTCTTGCCTTTGCTAACCGTCTTAAGTCGGTCTTGAGTTGGTCGTAAGTTGCTCTTGAGTTGGTCTTAAGTTGCTCTTGAGTTGATCTTAAGTTGGTCTTTAGACGCAAGACCGACCGAAGTCGCGACCAACCTTTGGACGTACGTACGTACGTTCTCAGACACGAGGAAGTCTTTGGAAATGCTTGGAGTGTCTCGCCTCAGCTCGGCTGCATTGGTCGCAATCCTAATTTCATTGGTCGCAATCAAAGTAGTGACGGCGTCATGATAGGCCTACAATAATTACAACGCTATCAAAGTCCACAAATCTTTGTCAACACAACCGTGCCCTCAAAACCATCCCTCGTCGACAGCAGAAACCAAATAATGCATTACATGTCACAATGTCTTATATTTTATTCCGGTTTTGCTAAATCAATTTACGATAAGTCTTCAGTAACTTCTCTCAGAAACCGGTGGTTGGTGGATGAGTGGTTGTCATGCCTTGCCGGAGGGTAATAGCAGCAGATTCTAGACCCAAAGGGATAAATGTATGCATGGACTTTTAAATCTCTAACATCCATAATATTCTCCTCTGAGTCCGCTTGAGTTCTAATTTTCACAATATGTTGTCGCAGTGGGAAACAAATACCCACGCGAGAATATGGACACACACACACGCGCGCGCTACTGATATGTCGCGCTGTCTTTGGGTCTCTGTTTTGGGTCAGATATGTGTAACCTACGTTGTTACCCATGTCTCTACCTTGAAGTGACGAACTGGTTGCTTGGGGCGTTTTACGACGATGGAAGAAAGGAGGGACAGCTGTGGTTGCTGGAGAAAGCGCGATCATACTGTAGTTGAAGTAATTTTTAAAAAGGCTTCAACTGTGGATACCCCGAGGGATGCCTTCATTGCGCTCTTCAGTGCGAGAGGGCACCAAGTTAAGTAATTTCCCTTTGAACAACCACACATAGTGGACAGTTCAATGCTGCTTGCAATGATAACTGAAAGGAGTCGAGAAATAATAACAAACAAATATTTGTCTGTTTGTCGTCTTTCTGCCAGCACGT
>NC_085874.1:53507302-53542302 GCF_034702125.1 Engraulis encrasicolus | reverse complement strand
ACGGTGCAGTGAGACTGTCTCATATGCAATGAATTCCTCTCTGCTCACACCCAACTGGGGTACAAGCCAAACTAGTTCTTTCCGTAATCGAGGTGTTGAATGGGGAAAAGCTCCCAAAAAGTCGCTCTGCCTAGGCTGACAGCAGGGAGACTTTATTGTTTTCTTCATGGACCACAAGCCACAAGCAACAGGAGAGGTGGGAGTTTGAACTAGTTTGACCAAAGAAGTTCTAAGTTCTATTCTATGGCTATGTCTCAAATCACGCACTTGTGTCAGTGCACTGACAGTCAGTCTGACTGAGGTCTTTAGTGCATAGTGACGTGGAAAAATTTGAGTACTATGCACTGTGCCCTCGCTGGAAGTGACGGCTGAGCATGGCATTAGCTCGCAAAAATATCAGTTGGCGACTGTTTACAATGCACAGCGTCTGGTGCTTACTGTATATTTCCATGTCCTTCACCCCAAAGGACAACAGTCACACATATAATACTGTGGTTGGCAAACAAAGGTTGGTGTCCCATCAACATTACTTGCAGAATTAGGAGACTGTTGACCAAACTTTTCTACTGAACTGAATGCCACATTTCCTCTGTGGGTGCATCCCAATATGTGACCTTGCCTCCTCCACTTGTGCTTGTCTCCTCGTCCCGCCTCCTGGCCCCTCCTCCGTGGAGAAAACGATAAAGTTTCCCAGCTGTCAGCCTCGCCACAATAACTTTTGAGGGACTGTTTTTCATTCAACATCCCAATTGCAAATGAGAAAAATACTTTACAATTGAGCTTTTGCAAGATATTGAAATATAATGCTGTTGTCAGTGATGTCATCATGACGAGAAGCAAGTGGAGGAGGCAAGTGGAGGAGGCAAGGTCTCATATTAAGATGCACTCCGTGTCATTGTCAACATGGCCGCCGTTTAGTGCGTGCAGTGTCCATCATTCTGCACTGCATTTTTCCGCCATTGTTAGGGGATCATCCTGGCACTTTTAGTGCACTAGCTCAACTGAAATTTTCAGCGTGAGCGCCCTAGGCACTGAAAAACAGTGCCCGAAGTGCACAAGTGCGTGATTTGAGACACAGCCTATATTCCTTCATTCGTAACACATCTCATTCGTATTCTACTATTCTCTCTACAGTACACAGTTCTATCTGATGCAGTCTAAGCTTAACACATATAACAGCTCACATAAAAAGGACATAGAAACTGATAGATTTAGTGCATAGATGCTTTGTAGTTTTGTAGTTTTCTTAAACAAAATTTCATATAAGGTGTCCCAATGTGTTTAGAACTGAAGTAAAACATGTCTGCCACCTAATGAGGTGGAATTTGAACTATATTTGTTATCCTATTTGAAAAAAATGGCCGTTTTACTCAATATGGCTTCTCATCAACAAAAGTCGCCTGTGGCACCAAGAGGGTTAACATACATAGCAAAATGATGCCCTATCCTATCACTACCATGATATATCTATCCGCCTGTGCTTTAACCATTTGCCAATGAGCCTAATGTAACACAATGCCTTGTCGGTAGCCTACATGAGTAGGCCTACATTAAAATTGGTGTCTGTGTCTGTGGTATCTGTGTCCTATCAGTAATGTTATGTAATCTCTTACACATAGTTTCTAAGTATTTAGTGCCATTAGTGAATGCAAAGATATGTGTGGTAAAGTGACTTTACTCATCTCAAACCATTTGTATTGATATCAATTCAACAACAGCTGCCAAGCCTTCTGGTCCTAGCCTGTAATCTGATTATTCGTCCCACTGTCCCCCAGTCATTTTCCCATAAATGCCTGTGCATATATCTCATTATCATTACGACCATAATTCAGTGTAACATGGTAGGGGTCGGTCAGAGGGGCGTATGGATGTAGTTGTGCCCAGGAACGCCACTGATGGTAAGCACCTAACAGGGCTGACTCCGGTTCCATGTAGCAAGTCCCCAGTGAATGTCTGCCCACTCTCTCAGCATCGGGTGCAGCACCAGCAGCCATCATCATGTATGAAGTTGATTGCATATTTGGCAGAGAACAGCTCATTTCATATCCATTTGGAAAATGCATTAATCCATGAGCCCCATGAACCGATGCCCCTTAGTTCACAAACAGATCCCGCCCCATCAATTTGACAGGGCAGGATCGCGGAGGAATGGAGGAAGGGGTCAGCCAAACCCTCCTCCGCCTAGTTTTCAGAGTGAGGAGTCTGCACACTTAAAATCCGTTTTGTTGTATTTTATTATCTCATATAATAAAATACAACAAAAATGCGGACTTCTCACTTTGACAACTATTGGTGTAAACCAGGCAAACTCACCTGTGTTCTTCAGGGTCCCTCTTGGCCTGCTCTGTTTTCAGTTTCTGAGTGCCTGATGCCCCCTGCTGGACACTGAAAACACAACATAAGTCACTTGAGTTATGAGTTCTACACACACGCACACACACATGCAGGCTCACATGCACACACACACATACAGACACACACAGACACACAGACACACAGACACACACACACACACACACACACACACACACACACACACACACACACACACACACACACACACACACACACACACACACACACACACACACACACACACACACACACACACACACACACACACACACAATTTTATGAAACGTTGCGGCAAGCATACAGTACATCACGAAAGTGAATACACCCCTCACAGTTTTTCAGATTTTTGAGTATATCTTTTCATAGGAAAGCATTACAGAAATTTCACTTTGACACAATGATTAGTGACCTTTTAACAACTTATTTAACCGCTTAAATTTCTTTTTCACTCAGAAAAAAACTAAATACAGCCATTAATGTTTGAACATGTACTCACAAAAGTGAGTACACCCCAGATTAAAATCCGGTAGAGAAGGGGCTGTGTTGGCTCGAATCGTCTCGAAATGAAACTAAATGAAAAGGGATGAAAAGGGAGGTCATCAGTGTACGTTTCAACCTTTCTTTGCTTTGAATTTTAACATTTTGAGTCTGCATCTGGCTTAAATACATTGGTGTGAGATTTGAATGCAATCCTATGGAGAATATCATGATCTGCTTCAGTAGTCACAGTGCATGTTGACATGCATGTTTCTTTTAGGCGTATTTCAGATTACTAATGTTGACAGCATCCATGCATCCCTAAACCATGTCAGTCCCACTACCATGCTTGCATTTTTATAGGATACACTTGTTTTGTAAAACTCACTTGTTTACCACCACAAATGCTTGACACCATCTAAAGTATATTTGTTTATCTTGGTCTCTTCAGATCACACGACATGGTTCCAGTGATCCATATCCTTGGTCTGTTCATCTCTCTTGAGACCAAGATAAACAAATTTGGTCTCAAGCATGTGTGGTGGTAAACAAGTGAGTTTTACAAAAAAGTGTATCCTCTCAATAGCCAAGCATGGTAGTTGGACTGGCATGGTTTGGGGATGCATGAATGCTGTCAACATTGGCAATCTGAAATACACCTAAAAGAAACATGCATCCATCCATGATGGAAATTACAGAGAAATAGCTCAAATCATCGGCAAACAGCAGCCAATCAAATTTGATAACGGGAAGTTGGCTTCTTTCTCAGCAACGCCTTGACGGATCTTAATGAAATTTCTTACACATTATCTCCATTACACCCAGAGGGTATCTACCGATTTCGGTGCAAAGCGGCCACTGCGGGTTGCTACAGTTGGTGAAAATGTGTTTTGGCCAATGTGGTAGATGTCAAACAGGAAGTTAGCTCATATCTAGATGGTTAACTGCATGCTGTGTATGCATGAAGGGGAATGCATGCATGAAGGGAAATGCATGCATGAAGGGCAAAGAATGCAAGACAGGCAAGCATACTCCAGCATTTCCTGTGAGTGAATGCAATCTAGTTCAACATGAGTTTCTTGAGTTGTGAATTCTGCAGATGTAAGACATAATATGCAAAACATGTGCATGCACACGCAAACACACTACCCCCCCCCCCACACACACACATTCACATGAAATACTCCTCAGAATCCAACAACACACACTCCAATAGCATACAAGATTGTGGATAAACATTTACACATAACATCGGAATCAAACAAACCACTCCACAAGGCTGTGCACACACATTTACTGAGCTATTACAGTGATAATATACTGATAATAAAATCAATATCTAGTTGCACTCCTCTCTACAAGTCTGTGTCTATACAAAGCTTGATTTTATTGACTTTCTATAGCCCCTTTATACTGAGAGGGATATTGGCTCCACCATAATGTCTTTAGTGTAGATGTGGGCATGCATGCACATGCACAACCCAAACTCACTCTGCAGTGATCTCAGGTTGCAGGTACAGGGTGACTCACCCCTGACGTTAGTTCCGTTTGACCAGTTTTTCCAGTTCCATCCCACATGAGCAGACTTTAACGGAGTGTTGAAGGAGAGAAAGCGATCGCAGCATTGTTGACGATGAGAGACAGCAATCACAGATGAGATAAATGAAAAGCTTTGAGCTATTCATTCGACTGATGATACTTTACATTTGACTATAAATTAGAAATGGATTTTGTTTTCTCGTCTACTTTGGAATTTTAAGGTATTATCAATGAGGGCATAGACAAAGCAGCAAAGACAAAGCAGTCGGTGAGTTCTCCAAAGAAAGTTATTGGTGTCTTTAGGCAAATAGGTTAAGTAGGACCTACTAACTCTTGACAGGTGGGTAAATCAGTTAAGCATGTTAAGTGGAACGGTGGACATGATAAAAGCAATTCTGCTGGATTAAAACAATCTGCGACAATAGCTTTGAATAATAATGCAAGCAGGAAGTAGTTCCTCTCAAACGGAAATTGGTGCGGAAATATGACAGACTATTGCAGAGATGGTGACAGCTGACAGGAACACCTAGCAAGCATTTCTTTATTTTGAAACCACATGGTGCAAATGAAACACATCGCAATAGTGCACAGTGAAGTTGGTATTATCTTTTGCTGAAAAGGTCTTTGAAACACTTCAAGAGATGCATATCCGCCTCCTGACTGTGTGCCAGTCTGGTCTTGTGTTTGAGATTGTGAATAGTTTATTCAGTAGGCCTGACCATTTTGTAACACATTGAAATTTACAATCAAACCTGGTTAATGTGACGTAAACAAGGCAACATTAGGAAAACCATGGTGGCTTATAATGACCGCATGAAGCTGCTGTTGAGAATTTCAGGGATGAATGAATGAATGAATGAATGAATGAATTATAATAATAATAGGAAGGAGTCTATGGATGTGGCTGATCAGATGTCGATGGGGAGAGCGTTCCATCTTTTGGGCGCATAACACACTAACAGCGTCGCCAATCTTCTTTCATGGGGGGGGGGGGGTTAGCAATCCTTATCAGCTTGGCATCAGTGGATCTGAGAGCTCAGACAGGGGCATAAAAAGAGAAGATGTCAGAGATGTAACTGGGGGCAAGTCCATTTAATGTTTTAAATACTGTCAGCAGAATCTTAAAGTCAATTCTTTGTTCCTTGTTAAGATTCTTGCCGCAGAATTCTGAATGAGTTGTAATTTATCAATTAAGTTTTTGGCAGACCAGAGAAGAGAGCATTACAGTATTGCATTAAAGGGACAGTCCACCCATTTGCATTAGGCTTTCCATTGCTAGACACCTAGTCATACTTTTGAATGGTCGTGCAACACTCTCTCAATTCCCCCTCAGACAGGAAAAAAACGTAGTCACCTCTAAACACTTCCTCCTACAATGATGTAAAAATCGTCATTTTGCATCATTGTAGGAGGAAGTGTAAGAGAAGTGGATTTCTGTTGACACTACAAGCTGTTTTTCCCACCTTTTCAACTCCGCCCATAGGGGGTTGGACCTAATGCGCTAACAGACCTAGCACAGATCAGTGTGCCAGTGCTTTTGAAATCCCTGGCATTGAGGCTCCAGTAAGTCAGTAGGTGAATACGACTTCGTTGCTGTCGATCAACATTGACGAAGCACGTGAGCGAGAACTTGTTGTCATGATGTGGGTGTTATTAAATACAGCGCATTTACAGTCGGCCACAAATATGAACGAGACGACGAGCTCGCACTGGTTTGCTTTACTAACACACCACGTGTGAGGAGTGGGGGGACAGGCAGTGAGGAGGAGCTGAAATGGGGACCTGCGCAAACTTGTGTAGAGGTGTGAGACCCATATACACACGTGAGTGAGTTGTTGACCAACCAGTTCATGGGCGCGTGACCTCGGAGGCAGTCCGCAGATTAGCGTTGAAGGGGATAAGCAACTGCAGAAGTTGCAAGATCTGACTGCAGTCGCATTCATCCCGTGATAGTTTGACACCATGTAACATGTCACCTCGTCAACACATCACCGAAATTTTGAAGTTTGACAGGAAATCTAACCGTCATGCAGCATTTTCATCCAGGGTGCATTGCTGTCTAAATGCGCATGCGTGCGTTGACGACAACTCGATCGCACCTACTGGCAGAGCTGCCTGGGTGTGGCCTGTGGAAAGTGAGCATTGCAATTAGAGATGTACCGGATCCTGATTTTTAGGATCCTGCCGGATACCGGATCCACTGCTTAAGATCCTGCCGGATCCGGAACCGGATACCGGATCTTACAAAAGGGTTGAAACACATGGCCAACCCGCACACGTGGGCCCTTTTTATTACGTTGGCGCAAACTATTTTTAAGACTCATTGGCTTACTGCCATACTGCCTTCAACAGCCACTTCCAAAGGGCTTTCACTCCATGCAGCGATTGGGGTTGTGAAAGACTGACTGAAAAGCCTAGGCTACGTAAAAAGTAGAGATGCCCCGATCCTGATTTTTAGGTAACTGCCGGATACTGGATCCACTGCTTAAGATCCTGCCGGATCCGGATAGTCTGAAAAACCGGATCTCGGATCCTGTATATCTCTAGTCGCAATGTATTATGGGGATTGTTGTCACAAATCCACAAACACTAAAAAGTGTTTTTCTGCCTTTTCTCGGCCAAGAAGGCAACAAATTAGAAATTTATGCTACTATTCTACTACATATATGACCCACTTTCAATACATATTCATGTATCCACCGGTGGAATGCCCCTTTAATGCAATATGATCGTGTCTGATATTGTTCAATGCATTTTCCTCTGATAAAGTACTGATCACATATCCAAAAAAATTATAAGAGCCGATTGGATAATGATACTAGCTAGTCTGTCGCTTTACAATTTCAGATCAATATATCTCGTCACTAGTACTACTCTGATCAAAGAATCGGCTTAACCCCTGTCTTTTTTGATAATAGTAAGCTGATCATACTGTATAGATCTTTAAAAAGTAACTGCAGAATGATTTCTAAAAAAGTTGGCTTACCAAGGCTCTATAAATACTGAGGTGTTGTTAGCGATTTTGAACTAGCTAGCGATTTATAGCTATCAGGCAATGCCAAACTGAGCTGATTGAACCTCACCAGTCACTACTACTACATTTTCTTGTTAGATTATATTTTGTCATAGGTGTCAAAAGTAAAAGTAAAAGTAAGAAAAATAAACACAGTTTCCTTTCAACACAAGTAACTTATCTGAGGAACCAGTAGACCTGTGTACTTGTCGATCAGCTAACTCTGCACTGGTTGGATCAAGTTTGTGGTGGGTCCTTCTTAGGTTTTCAGTGTTTTTCAGTAACAACACAGTCTATCTATCTCATTCGGTACAATGGAGTAAATGGTGTAACAGCTATGTAATACCATGTGCCAGTGCTGTAATTACACCACAAAAGTACTTTAACTTTTGACACCTCTGTATTGTGTGTGCATCATCCTGATACTGTGCATGCTGATCACATATCCAAAATGAAATGGTTGCCACATGATCTCTGTTAGAGTATATTGGTGTCGAGGTAGCAGCTATACTAGCATGCAAGATCTTTCTTCAGCTTGTTCATGAGATGAGGGGTGTTTTTTTGTCAGGCTCGGTCACTGAATTCAGTAGTGTTAGTTGTGTTGAAACCAGTGGACAAGAAAGTAGACTATTTTCACATGTGCTTTACTTTCAATAAATTATTTTGCTATGCTACTGATAATGATATTGTTATTGTGATGCTGATTTTTCCTTCACATTTCCACTTCCATACGCTCTGATCTCATCTCCTGACTATCCATAATGACATTTCTGCCAGCTACTGGATCAGTTCCTAAATGCGTAGAGGCTTGAGAATTTTACACATGATAGAAGAGGCATATCTGCAAAAAAAACGTAATTGAGGGTGGAATTCATCAATGGCGAGATGCGTCACAATTCGAAAAGACAATGGAATTCGTCAAAGGCAGGCAATGAGTTAAAAAGCCATTAAAACATTATACAAACAAGCACTGAAAATCTTGGATAGAAAGCCCAAAACTTATCATCACTGTAAAGTACTGAAAAAACATAAACTGTTGGACTGGGATAACTACATTAAATATAATGATTCAGTTTTACTATATAAAATTCTCCATGGCCTGGCCCCTCCTCCTCTACAGATATGTATTACAAAAAGTATAAATAGGGCTACCAGAGCCAGTTCCAGGGGTGATTGTTCTGTCCCATTTAGAAAGAATGCTTTTAGTCAGGCTGTTTTCTCTTACAGAGTCTCTCACACCTGGAACACATTTCCCAGTATAATTAGAGAACTGCCAACAGTAAATTCATTCAGCAAACAGTTTAAATTGTGGTTATTAGATTCTAAATGCTGTCAACATAATTTATCATAGCTATGCTACTACTGGCAGCTGTTCTTTAACTTATTTGGGTATTATATCTTCTAATTGTATTTTGTACTATCTATTTGTAAAATTTGTCTTTGACTCTATAATTTTACAACTGTGTACTATAACTGTGTATTTTTAGTTTAGTTTTAATCTTGTTTTTTAACCCTTTAGGCGCCACACTTTATTTTTCAAAAAAGCTGAATGTTGGCATGATAAATTCAAATGACTGTGGCTTGACACTGGTAACAGATAGAGCTTGACTGTCAATTAGACAAATATTGGGGATGACCCCAAGATTATTTTGGGAGTAAATATGCATACCTAATTTGCATATTATGACGTCATATGGTGGCGGCCATTTTGAATGTTTAATAATTTTTGGAAAATATTGATAATTTTCAATAGATTATTGAATTTAATAAGCAATATTTGACATTCCATTACTATCACATAGTGCACATACACTATGGTCAAGGAAATAAGTAGTTTTAGGCAGAATATATATAGTATATAAGCGCCACAATTTATTTTTCAAAAAAGCTGAATGTTGGCATGATAAATTCAAATGACTGTGGCTTGACACTGGTAACAGATAGAGCTTGACTGTCAATTAGACAAATATTGGGGATGACCCCAAGATTATTTTGGGAGTAAATATGCATACCTAATTTGCATATTATGATGTCATACGGTGGCGGCCATTTTGAATTTTTAATAATTTTTGTAAAATATTGATCATTTTCAATAGATTATTGAATTTATTTAGCGAGATTTGACATTCCATTACTATCACATAGTGCACATACACTATGGTCAAGGAAATAAGTAGTTTTAGGCAGAATATATATAGTATATATTGTAATATTGCAATAATATAGGCCTAATGCGATAATATTGAAATATATAATGCAACAATTACTACTTTTGCCTGGAGGGCCGAACATGTTTGTATCTGTAACCTGTACCTTTTTAGCTTGTGAAACTTTCACAGAAAGGGTCAGCACACACATATTCAATTCATATTTATGCCTATTTTTACATCTGTATAGCCTACTATGGCCTTTGGAGCAGGCGCTGTATAGGCAGTAAAATGGTTGATCATGGCACAGTCTAGCTCAATGACTTCTACAGTTTGTCACTTACATTTCACAAAACTAATGGGCAAACTGTCAACATAATGGGTATGAAATCACAAGTATCATGTCCATAGTATTGTGTCCAACGTAATTAGGCTACGTTATAGCCTGACACCTGAAGCCGATCAGGAACACAATCCCCGCCCCCTCGCGTGGAGAGCGCAGCGCCCTTCCACCCTCTCCCCCGTTTGAAGGAAATATATCGCCACCTCTTTCGTCTTTATTTGCTGTTTTACTGATTTGTATAACTCTTACAAAGACAGTCAAAACACTGTGACCAGTCTGATTGTCAACAACGAGTCTAAAACATTCATGTTTTAGGGTTGCCTATGCGTCTTCTCTTCACCGTGCGTTCTATTACCAAAACCTCTCCATACGGGGATATGGCCACGTTCGCCGCTGCCATCCACCCAGTAGAAGTCAGAAAGAGGGACAGAATGAGTGCGTGTGTGCTGCTTGGTGAACAGTGTTTGTCTGATCCCAGGATTATTGTGTTTGCGTCCGGATAGGTGGCTACTCGCATAACCGGGGGCTGAATGGAGGGAGCCCAAGCTAACATTACCAGACCCACTTCTCTCACCCCTAATTCCTCCACCAATACCTGTATGGACACTACGACTGCATTCGCCACTACCACCGACTCACTTGAGATCGGATAAAGTCACCGAATGAGTTTCAATGTGTGTGTGTGCTTAGAGAACATCATTGCTTCGCATGTCGGCATCTTCGGAAGTTTCGCCACGGTAAACAAAGAGTGCTCGTCCGATCATTATCCTCCTCGTGAGATAAAAACTGTCCTTCGGAGTCAGAATAGGCAAATAACATGCTCAGAACTTCATCACGATTCAACTTCTCACTAGCCATGATGAAATAGCTCGCTGATAGTTCACTGATAACAACACAAACCCAACTCGTACGCCTCGAGTCAAAGACGCAAAGTGGCTACTTCCGCATTTTGTGGTCGCGTCACAGGTCGCGTCTTTTACTGCTTCACAAAGACTCTGTGAACTACAAAATGACGCAATCGTAGTCTTGTTTGAAAGGGTAGCATGTCTGCCAACTACTGGTAGGGAGGATGAACACTATTAAGACCGCTGGTTTGATCTACATGCGCTTTTGTTCATGATGACGTACCGTCGCAATTCTGCGCCTTTGGCGCTTAAAGGGTTAAAGGAACATCAAACCTGTCAAAGGGCAAAAGATGGAAATTAGCCTCATAGCTATAGTCTTGTGTATTTAGCATTTTTGTTTAAATGCTGGTAATATATGCTGTCCCTTTTTAAATAAATAAACTTGTAAACTTGTAAACTTGTAGTTGGGAGAAGAGATTTAAAATCCCGTGCACAAACTCTGCTGTGTACTCCTCCTCTTGACCCTCGCTTTCGGTGCAGAGGTGGACCTTAGATATGCAGAGGTGGACCTTAGATATGCAGAGGTGGACCTTAGATATGCCGGGGGGATGTCAAAGACTGGTATCTCTAGTCCATCTCGATGTTGTAGGTCAAGGCCCAGATGCAGCAGCTCCACTCTCCCGTAGGTGATCATGCTAATCAGAAGAAGCCAGATGAAAGTCATTGCCAATAAAAGTCCAAAACAAGTCATGTTTCTGGCGATCTTCGAGAAAACAATAGCCTGATAGTATAAACAAACACACTATAACATAAAAACTCTAAATTAGTTAACTAACAAACCTAAACAACTCCCGCACGTGTGTCAGCCGCAGCACAGCGCTACCATGGTAACAGTTCTATCTATGTCAAGCGGATATTAAATGTTTGTCAGTACTTGGATACCGACTTGTGACACTGTGCTGTGTAATCTGATGTATACATTCATATATGTGAGTGTCAAAAAAATGCTGCCCTGGAAATAAGTCTGTGAGACTGTTCTCTAACATGTGGAATCACCGGTGAACATACCTGTATGTGATTTTATTTCTCTAGTCTCAACTACTGCACTAACATCACAATCATTCTCATACATAGCTCAAGAAGCACTCTGACATAATCGACATTGATATTACAAAGTAATAACAGTGTGACATTGTGACTTCACTTCATGTGTGATTTCTGTCCTCATCCCTCATATCAGTGTCCAGCTGTGTGTGCATGAAGAGTCCATGGATGAACCAGAGATCCGAGGGATGGATCCTCCTCCTGAGGAGAGGTGAGATCACATGACTTTATTTACTATCATGTATGGAAAAAATATCTGTGTGTGTGTGTGTGTGTGTGTGTGTGTGTGTGTGTGTGTGTGTGTGTGTGTGTGTGTGTGTGTGTGTGTGTGTGTGTGTGTGTGTGTGTGTGTGTGTGTATTTGTTTCACAACCGCAGTGTTTTCCAAAGTGTTTCAGAACAAAATAAAAGTGATTCATAATAAAATGTATACAACATGAAATGTAGGAAATGGAAAAAAATGCAGTGAGCAGCAATTCTGTGGGAAGCCAGACTGATTTCAGCTGATACAAAGGCAACATTGAGTCAAATAATCACTAATTACAACCAAGCTATGCATACGAGAATCCCTGATTACACAAGACATCAAATCTCGAGGCAAATGGGCTAGAGCAGCAGAAAAACATATTTGATGCCACTCCTGACAGCTAAGAACAAGAAAATGAGGTAACAATTTGGACAAATGTTGCCCGCTTTGATGAGTATAGATATCAACTGCAACACTCAGATGGAATGGTCAGAATTTGGTGTCAACAACATGAAAACATGGGGCAACCCTGCCTTACATCAACGTTTCAGGCTGGGGATATAATGGCATAAGGATATTTTCTTAGCACAATTTGGGCCAATTAGTACCAGTTTATCTTTCTTGGAATGCCACAGCCTACACAGCAAATTCCAGAGAGTTAGAATCAACTACAAGAGTGTTAATATTAACACTATGAAAGTGTTTATATTGTCCCAATCTGTGGAGTGTTAGTAGAACACTCCCAAAAGTGTTAATACTCAGAGAGTTGCAGTAACTCCAGGCAGAGTTAGTTATTAATAGAGATGTACAGGATCCAAGATCCGGTTCCGGATCCGGCAGGATAATAGGGTTTTTCAGACTATCCGGATCCGGCAGGATCTTAAGCAGTGGATCCGGTATCCGGCAGTTACCTAAAATCAGGATCTGGTGCATCTCTACTTTTTAAGTAGCCTAGGCTTTTCAGTCAGTCTTTCACAACCCCAATCGCTGCATGGAGTGAAAGTCCTTTGGAAGCGGTCGTTGAAGGCAGTGTGGCAGTAAGCCAATGAGTCTTAAAAATAGTTTGCGCCAATGTAATAAAAAGGGCCCATGTGTGCGAGTTGGCTATGTATTTCAACCCTTTCGTAGGATCCGGTATCCGGTTCCGGATCCGGCAGGATCTTAAGCACTGGATCCGGTATCCGGCAGGATCCTAAAAATCAGGATCCGGTGCATCTCTAGTTATTAACCCTTTAATGCATAAGCCATTGGACTCACACTAACGCATAACATGGGTCTAAATAGACCCGCATTCATTTCCAATGTATTTCTGAGCATTAATCATGTATTCTCTCACACAACTTCTAAAACCAATACATTTTATCCCATAATTCTTCTAAAAGTAAATACATAGGTGGTCCTTAATTCAAAAAAGTATTTTTTAAAATGTTCTTATATTTTTATTTTACAAATAAACATGAATTTGGAATTAAATCACTAATTTATAGACGTGGATCGAAAATGGCCCGCATTCATTTCTAATGGAAGTCTAAATCTTTCACTATAATAACTTCCACAGTTAATGTATTTTAATAGCTAATGGATTAAAAGTTGTGATTTAGGCTGTTTTTAATGCACAAAATGGGTGTTATTTTTTGTATCTTATATAAATAAACACACAAATAATTTCCCCCATTATTGCAGACATAGCCTAAGTCTGAAGTGTTTCACGTTAGGAACTAAAATATATTTAAAAGGATTCCAGTCAGGAACAAATAAACTGTTTTTGACCACTGTTGACCACTGCTGACCTATTGGATTTAAGCATTCCAGGTCATGCATATTTGTATAATAAGAGACGGTGTGATCGGAGGAGCCTATATCAGGGCATAATTAATGTGCATAAGGCAACTTTGCTTTCCTATGGGAAAATATGCCACAAAAGACATCTAACAAACTCCAAAAATACTGTGTCTTCCAGAGGGGTGTGGCTGTCTTGAAATATTGGTCACATCTGTCTAAAGCACTGTTACAAAGCCATCAGTGTCACATGACATGAGCTCACATTTGTCACTGCCAGATATAGAAGAATTGAAGATGAAACTACCACAAAACTATTACCTGCAGTGCTGTTATATTCCAGAACTGAAACCTACATTGAGTGTCCACAAGAACATTGTATTCAGCACTCAGAGACATGGCCAAGGTAAAACAGGCTGAAACCTGAAGACCACTCAACAAGAATTTTAAGTCAAGACTGGGTCAAGAAATGTCTTTAGACAGCTTTTTCAATGGTTTTATGAACTAGTGAAGGTGACTGTTAATGGACCAGGTAGATGAGTCTATGGCTAGATCAGCAATGTGTACACTTACATGAGTTCCTGAGTTCCAGTCAAATGCCAGCAAAGTACAGCATAAATACCATGGTCTTCAAAAGATGCAAATGTCTTCCTCTCAATTATCCAGCCATGGGCTCATCCACCCTGTCTGTCAAGAGTCACTTTCCCAAGTCCATAATAGGCCTAACTTTGAAAACTCTGTCCCCAGGTATTTTTGACCCAGTCTTGACTAAATTAACTTGTCTAGTGTCATCCCTTCTTACCTTGGCCATATCTCTGAGTGCTCAATGCCCTGTTCTTCTGGACACTTGGTGTAGGTTTCTGTTGTGTAATATTATAGGACTGCAGGGTAATACTTTTTTGTAGCTCCACCTTAAATTCTTCTCAATTTTTGGCAGTGACATTTCTTACGAGACTGATGACTTTGTAATGATGCATTTCATAATTCTGTGGTAAAGTGACCAACGTCTTGCCAATTTCACGACAGCCACATCCCTCTAGGGCAGTGTTTCTCAACAGGGGTGCCGGGCACCCTGGGGTGCCGTGGGCCACCCTCAGGGATGCCGCGGAAACGTGGCTGATAGATAAATTATGTAACATGATACATATTTGTCTAAATTGATAAGTTAATGCTAGTCAGTGGAATCTTTCGTCTGCCATTTACGGACAATTAAGTAAATATAGGTCGCCCCAGTCAGCTGCAACTTCGAACGTAGGTCGTGTGACGTCTCCAAATGTGTTACTTTTCTAAGCTTTTGTGGTATCGGATGCGATGCCATGTTACGGCTTGTTGGTTTGGGGTGCCTTGACATTTTTCATGAATTGAAAGAGTGCCTCACCTAAAAAGAGGTTGGGAACCACTGCTCTAGAAGACTTCAAAATTGTTAATCGACTTTTCAGAGTTTGTTAGATCTATTTTGTGGCCCATTTTCCAAGAAGACAACAAAGTTGCCTAATAATTATGCACACCTGATATAAGGTGTTGGGCACCTTCGACCACAGCCCCATATTTTTATACAAATATGCATGGCCTGGAATGCTTAAATCCGATAGGTTTTCAAGTTCATATAGATTCCTGTTGGAAAATAAGCATAAAAAAGACAATATGGTCAAAAAACATGTTTGCCTAATAATTCTGCACACAGTGTATATAAAAAATGAATGCAGATCATTTTTGACCCATGTGTGTAAATATCATATAATTGTATAAAAAGATGTCTATTTCAAAGAATAACCATAAAGTATTTGAATTAAGTATTAATGTTGGGAGTTAATACTCCATAAATGACAAAAAGTTGATTTTTTAGTAAAAGAATCAAAATCCTTTCTCAATATGGCTAAGAGATATTAAGCTTGTGTTGAAATTACATAGGAAATGAATGCGGGTCTATTTAGACCCATGTGTCTAAATATCATATAGTTATATAAAATGACTTCTATATCAAAGAATAACCATCAAGAATTTAAAATAAGTATTGATGTTGGGAGTTAATACTCCATAAATGATAAAAAGTTGGACTTTTAGTAAAAGAATCAAAATCCTTTTTCAATATGGCTAAGAGACATTAAGCTTGTGATGAAATTACATAGGAAATGAATGCGGGTCTATTTAGACCCATGTTATGCGTTAAAGGGGTAGTAACCAAAAAAGTGTTTTCACGCAAAAAGTTATGATGCATAAAAATAAATTAAGTCATCTAAGGGACAAAAACAAGTCAATTGAGGAATTCATGGAGTGCCGAGTAAGAAAATTGTATTCTTACAAAGATATAGAAATTTTAAACTCAGCCGGGTCTATTTAGACCCATGTTATGCGTTAAAGGGTTAATACTCAGAGAGTTGCAGTAACTCCAAGCAGAGTGAGTTATTAACTCCCTGGTAACACCAAATAGTGTTACATTGCCATTAGACGCTGTATAGAGTTACAATCAGACAACTGATTGGACTGATTATATTCAGGCGAGTCCAATTGCAATCAGACAACTTTGAACTGATTATACTCAGGTGAGTCCTCCAATTATACAGTTACAATAACACAAGTTATTGGACTGATTATACTAACTGGAGACCAATAAACATCAACCTAATTAGATACGTGAAATAAATGCCTAATTGACAGATTTGTCTAGTGCTGGCAGGTGGACCAGTCTAGTATCATCAATGAAGGGTATGCAAACGCATTCCTCATAAATTATTTAAAAAATGGCCTGAAAATAACCTTACGGAAAATGTAGGCCACAGCTAGCTGGCAAGCAAGCTAACAAACAAGCAAGCCATATAGCCACCCTTACAACATGACCAGCCAGCCAGCCTTACAGACAGCCGGCCATTCAGCTAGCTAGCTAGCAACCAGTGATAAGGTACAATGCAACATTCCCGGTTTAAATACATGTTCAAGTGAACCATGTGACCAGCGTGATGAAGCATTTGGCAGGTGCAGGCAGTAATTGAATAATTGCATGACAGCCCTTAGCAGTCAGGTGAGGTCAGGAATTTATTGACAGATTGATTTGGATGGGGTAGAATGACAGTTTCAAATAGACTGGCTACTTCTAAGAGACTGAATCAAGGGATTACTGTCCAAGGTAGACTGTTTTCAAATTATGCTAGCCTATAGGTATATTTTACACATTAAATGAGGCTAAACTGTTCATAGGCTGTTACCGAAGAAATAAATAAGTTAACCCTCCTGTTATCCTATGTAATGTCTATTTGACCCCATTCAATTTTTAACATTTGAGAAATACATGAAGTACATAATTATTTTGCTTTATCTTTGATTACTTTTCCTAAATATATGGGGTCAATGTGAAAAAACTGACATTTCCACAAAAATGTTTTCACTAAGTGCTGTACACGTTTTGGTTACATCTGTTCCTTGGGGTCAATTTGACCCCAAATTATTTTAAGTGTATTAAACATAAATGGAACATTCATATTTTGCTAATACATGTTCCAATCTGGAGATAGTGTAAAATATATGAACTTAAGTTATTTAGAAGAGAACATGTTGCTTTATGTAGGGTTCTGGTAACTAACAATATGTATGATGTGGGTTAGGGTTAGTAATGTAATGTCATGTAATGTAATGTATGATGTGGACGAGAGACAAAACTAATTCAAGGCAACTTGCAGTTGTTTGTGACAGAGTGCTCTGTCTAGCTCCTCCGTACAGCACCTTGTTAATTATCTCTGGTCACTGGAACAGGGGTGCACACCTGTATTTAGCTGACTAGCGACTACCATCCTTTTAACAAGCGCCAGTACATGTGAGAAGCACACACAGTCACAAACAATAACATTCATACACAACGGTAAACACAGACGCGGCATCAAACATAAGTATTTACAAACATTTTTGCGCAATACACGCGACTTCAAACAAACATCCATTCACGCGAACACAAACACTGAAACTTTTTCCCCGACTTCGGCTACACTCAAGCGATAACGATAAACAAACACTCACCGATTAGCGCAGGTTAAATCCTGTTTGCTATGTTCCCCTTTCTTTGTGTTTTGTTAAGTTCTCCATTTTTTGCCCAGTAGCTTTAACCCTATCCAGACTGGGGGGGGGCTAAAAGTGCCCGCACCAACTTTGATGTCATATAATTCCTTAACGACTTAAGCTATGACTACGAAACTTTGTGACTTTTCCTAACATTTAGTTGGCTACAGTTAGGTACCGAAAGATTAGGTTTATCATTTTTTCTGTTGCCATGGCAATGGTTTTCTGACAGGTATGTCTGACCAAAAATCACTTAACCATATCTATGACGTCATACATTTTCATATTTTTTTGTTATTTCCATTAGCATCAGACAACTTTGTGAGCATTTAAGTGGTTTGAAGCATAAAATCATTAAAATTTAAGTGCATTACCTAAATTTGTTGGAAAATCCATTATGGCGAGATTTTGGACATAATAACATAATGATGTCATAATGACGTCATAATAATAGATAATTACACAAAAATTATGTCATTCATAGATGTTCATATTTAGATCACCTCCCCCAAGTTTCGTAGTCATACTGTATTCCGCTCATGAGTTATGAGGTCCAGGTCCAGGAATGCCAAAAAAGCCCAGTCTGAATAGGGTTAACTCCAGCAGTATTTGTTTGGGGAAGGTTTGTATGGTGTGCGTGCCGCCATGATAGGCAAACTCGAGCAGTGGGGTTGAGGGCTTGTTCAAGCGCCTCAGCTCGGCGCAATGCAGCGTGGGTACGGGGCAAACTATTTTCTACGGGGTTTTTGATGAAATGTTGAAATATTGTGCTTTACATGGGAAACTGTGCAATGATTATGATGCATATGAAGTGTATTATTTTGCAACTAATTACTGAATGTAAAAGTAATGTGTAAAAGTGCCTATTAGTGATTATTGAGTTTAAATGTGAAGATAGTATGACCTGTGGGAGGGGTTGAGCATTTAAAATACTGGGCTGTGATCATTTCTATAGTAGAGAGAGAGTGAGCAGAAGCATCAAAGCACCAGCTCAGGTAAACTGTTGTACTTCAGATTGTGGCTGTAAGTTGAATTTACCTTTTTGGAACTGGACTATTTTGGAAATTCATATTTTGCTTCTTTTTGATGGACTTGAATAATTATTTTGGACTCTCAAATTAGTTTATTTTCTTTATTGAATTTTTATTTTTATTGGCCAACTTTATTAGCAAGCCACAATTTCACATTTTTGTCACTTTTTGGATTTTGAGTGCACTTCAACAATAAACACCCTGCACTTAAGTGCTGCTGTGGCGGAGCCAGTCTGTGTTTTTCTAAAGGAACCCAACATGAGCCGTGGTACTTTGTGACATTGTTGCACATTTTCGCCTGGTCATGGATTAGTTTTGTTGGTGTGTGGGCTGTGTGTAGGGGTGCTAGGACTTATCTAAAGGGTTTTTTTATGTCCCCAACAGAAATATCTGAGGCATAAACCAGTGCAAAAGTTTTTGCTTCTACTGATTTCGTAGACATTTAACCCTTGTGTTGTGTTCATAAGCTGCATACACCTGTGGTGTTCGGGTCATTTTTGACCCGTGATAACAAAACTCAGCCATAAAATACCTAAAAACACTAGTTCTCATCAAATACTGTTTTCCACCTCATAGCTAACTAGGTATGTATTCATATCCATGTAAATACTACTTTATTTATTGATCTTTTTGACTTTACATGTCTTTTATCTTATTATTATGCAAATCGTTTGTTGATGACCAAAACTATCAAAACCTGCATAAATTCACTATTAAAACGTCCTAAAGTGATACAATTAGTGATTATGTTGTCCATGTATTACAGCTGACATGAGAGTACAACAACCCCCAAATTTCTTTTATTAGTTTTTCTATAATATTGAAAAATATCATCAATAGTGACATTTGTGGTGTTCGGGTCCAAACCAACCCAAAGAGATTTATAGCAGGATAAAGACCAAATGTCAACTAAATTAGTTTTTCAGTACATAAAATCAATGTTTAAATATGTTGACTTTGTGTTTTTCAATATTTATATGATTTTAGTGTGGTAAATATACAAAATAACAATTCTGTCAGAGTCACAGCTATTTCGCCAATCTAATGCGAAGAAATAGGAAATGAACACCTCAATGAACATGAAAAAGTCACATTATTCATCTGAATCCACTATGCTATGAACATGGACCATTATCTCATTGCCACATCAACTTTATGGAAAGTATAAGACCAGTTCTACATGTTTGGGTGCCATTATGAATTGTTGATACGTTTTTTGAACAAAATAATGTGCAAAACATTATTTTGCAAACAAATGTGCAAAAAATCTCATTCTATAATGCAGAAATGGATTCCCTGACCATGAAAACATATGAGTAGACACCAGAAATACATCTGTACTCCTTTCACAACAGGAGATATGACGTATTGTAGTGTATGGGACTGTCCGGCGGCCATATTGGATTTGTAATATGAAAAAGCTTGTAATTTTTTTTTAGGCAAGAAATATATTTTCCTCACCATGAATCACCAAACTGAAGAAAAAGGTCAACCAACAGCTTTTCAGAAATGCATTCAACAACCAAAAAGCTATACCCGGGTCAATTTTGACCCGAACACCACAGATGTAACTTTTTTTTTTGGACCTTTAAAATTTACTAAAATGAAAAAACATATTTTTTTTGTGTTGAAATGATTGTGACTGAGGATTAGATGAACCCTCATTCCAGGAAAATAAAGGAAAGTGTGTTTTTTTCACACTAAAACTTGAAAACGGGTCAAAAATGACCCGAACACAACAGAAGGGTTAAGTGGCTTGGGTTAAAATGACCCCAAGGATCACGGATATAACCTAAATCAATCACATGGACTCTGATGAAGATGGCTTGCCATCGAAACGTTAGTCCCTAACATGTTGTGCACTTGAATTAAAAAGAAAAAGCATCCCATCTGAGCTGCTCCGGTGTCTTCTCTTCATGCAAGATTACCTGCCTCCCTTCCGTTGATGCACCAGATGTAAAAACAGAAGCGCGTGGAACCCCTTTTTTCTGTGGTTTTTTTTTTTTTTTTTTTTTTTCTAAATCAATCACCTTTCGGCGAAATTCGCCTTTTTGAAATCAAAATGGGTAATTTCTGTGAATCATGTAGATCCGAGGAAAACATTTTACAGGGTGGGGTCGAGCGAGGAGAAAAGTGTAGCGCCAACTTACTGTATCATTGTGTAGTGCTCTACCGCAGAAAACTTCATACAGTTTCAGGAGAGATTCAACAACTGACAATCACGTTTGACCAATCACAGCATTTGTTACTGTCGGCACAGCCAATAACGTGAACGAGCTCAATCTAAGTTCCGCCCTTCATACTTCTCTTTGAAAGCGCAATTTAAAACAGGTGCGTCTTTGGTCTGCGGGGCTGGCGTGGTTGTATCAAATATCTTTCTTTATAGTTCTAGAACATCTCTGATTATAAGAAAATGTCCAAACGATCTGTCACAGACAGTCTACGCGTTTCCCAGAGAGGTAGCTATTTGAGATCATGATTCTTGTTATGAGAACATCAAGACGCAAGCATTTGGATGAGAAGTGAGTGGATGTAGTTAGCCACAGTGGTTAAGCTGTTTTTAATAATTTAAATATATATAATTTGAAACCGCATTTGCCCTTCCCACTTGAAAAAGTATTTATTCTCAAAAGAGCTCCGTTACTGAAAGCTTGGGTAGGCCTAGGGCACGTTTTCCTGACGGCTAATTTAACGGGTCTGTGCGCTACGAAATGGCGAAAGTATCTAGTAGGCGCTACGGGGAAGAAGCGCATATAGGCTACGCGAGGCATCCAACATCATGCTTCGAATCATATGCTGTGTTATAGCATGCACGAGAGAGAGGGAGAGGGAGAAAGAGCGAAGCCTAACTTAAATTTGTTTAAACTTCAATCGTTTGACACGAGACAAATTGTTATAGGAATCATGCCACGTTTTTTGTAATCCCTTGGTAGCCTACATCTAAATGATATACAGTAGGCCTATTAAAAATCTACCGATTTATATTTAGTGGAACACAGTCAGTTTTTTTCACGGTCAAAGTTGGAGCTTTCCTATTATTTTTTTTCATCGGGAAACAGCTAGGTGAATGGACTTAAGTTTCAGTAGTTTATCCAAACTATGACAAAGATTTTTTGTATTACAAGTTGTCTAAAATATGATGATTAACTGTTCAGACGAGATCACAACCAGGCAAGCGTTGATGGGACATTGGATAGTGTTGAGAGGAGGGGGTGCTTAGTTGCCATTGGGGGGCATTAGTCTATTTTATTTCTAAGGGGGCATTGGCAGGGTTTTGATGAGGTTTTGATGAGTATCTATCTATCTATCTATCTATCTATCTATCTATCTATCTATCTATCTATCTATCTATCTATCTATCTATCTATCTATCTATCTATCTATCTATCTATCTCTCTCTCTCTCTATCTATCTACCTGCCCCCCCCCCCATCAGACATGACAGCATGACAATCATGAAGTAACGAAGATGGTTGGCAGTTCTTCTTATGTTTACTGTCCCTGGGTCGCTACAGTATGCTCAAAATTCATCATTTAAAGACGGATCTAGCTATTTTTTTCTCCCATGAGAGACCATGCCCCCAGACCCCCCTAGTATGATTCTTATACAACACTATCCCCCAAAAATGCCACTGCACACCACACATGCGCGCGCACCGCTGCAGCAAACGCGCCGCTCCGTGCCACAGCGCCACGCCGCACCTTTCTCACCTTTTTCACCCCTGACCCATTTTCATGCCTGTAAATCTGAGGATAACAGGAGGGTTAAAGTGAATTACAGCAAACTGTGCAAACTGTTGCGATTTGTAGTCCTTAACTGTTGTACAGTTTATTCACTTCCCAGTTTCACTGCTGAATACAATTGGAAATCTACAATGTGGAGGCACCTGGAGCCAAGCCAATGTAAAAAAAGAAATTCTGAATTTTGAAGAGGTTTACTCTGTCAATTTGCCTCTCAATCGAAAAGTCTGATAGCAAAGCCTCAAAGTCCAATAAGAGAAAAAAAATATTCTGGTAGAGAATTTAGCGCAGGATGCAGAGGGTTGAACTCTATGTTAATTAGGGGTGGGTATTGGCAAGGGGTTCGCGATAGAGGCAGTCGGTTGGTATGCAAATGAATCTAAAATGAACAGGCGGAGCATTCGGAGGGTCACACGCAGCCTCAAAATGAATGGCAGTGAATGAGAAGCCAGCGCACTGGAGGGTAAACTCAGATTTTTTAGGCTTTTAATCATCGTGAACACTTTCATTCAAAGTCTACTGCCTGCGTGGTGAATCCAGGGAAACGACTATAAAGTGGCAGAACCATATATATGTCCGAACGACCACGAGCAGTTATAGAATCCACAGTCCCCCCACCAAAACGCAGCCTGACAGCTTAGTGTTGGTGGGGGGAACTGCGGATTCTATAACTGTTTGTGGTCGTTCGGACATAGATATGGTTCTGCCACTTCATAGTCGCTTCCCTGGATTCACAGGGTTACGCTTTACAGGCAGCTGCGTCTCCCCCTAGTCCCTCCCACTCCCCCTCGCCCTTCTCATCTCTCCTACGCCAGCAAGCCCAGTGCTGCGCGACTTTCCCAAATTCCAATCAGTTCTTGGCGTGGCTTTTTAAACTGTCAATACATTTCACGTTGTAGGCTACTAATGTACAGCAGGCTGTGCAACAGTCTGTTATTTATCGGTGTAGCAATTTTAAGATGCCCAGTCTAGCAGCGTTTTTGCATACATATAACCTGAATCACAATATGCAAAAACTCGCCAGAAAACGTTTGTCGAATTGGGAACTTTACAAACTTATTTGTCATCATAACAGAGATGATGACCCATGCGTGGTCTATGCTTTGCAATGCATTTCAGCCTAGTCTTTCCTAGCGCTCATTTTTGGCAGACCGATATAGACAAACAAACAAAAAAAGTGAAATAATACAAATTCGGTTTTAGTGATCAACCGCTTATAGCGTTCAAATTGGCTCGGACAAACATGATCACTATAAGCGGATTACACTGTATTTAAAAAAAAAGTCATCTGGGAGATAACTTCCATTTATAAATTGAAGTAAATAAGTTTTAGTGAGCATTGAATGCAACTGGATAAGCAGACAGTCTAACCCTGAAAACGCCAATAGTGTACACAATTATCACATCTGAATTTACCCACATGGCAGTTTTCCCTTTCTAACATCTCCATGTGATCTTATTTTCAACAACAGCTGTCTACCAGTCTGCTGTGCGTGTCATTAATAAACCATTTTGCCCATTAGGAACTAACCGGAGCTAACGCTATACGCTATAATGTCAGGATACTACAGACGAACTTGGCAACTTGTGTACAAATTCAGAGCACTTAACAATCGTTTGGAGACAGCTCAAAAACGTATTTATCAAAATGTTTAATGCCTTGTGAATTTAAGGGGAAGTGTTTTAGTGGAACAGCTAGCTCTAGCCCAAACACAGCAAATGACCAAAACAATGGCCGTGTGACCAGGCGAAATACTTCAAACAAGATGCGTCTCCTAGCAAGCAACTACAGCGCCATCTAGTGGACTGGAGATGGTATTTATTGTGGTGGATGCTCATGGACCTTTTCAAACAACGTGTATACTTTATCATTATTATTATTATTATTAATTAAGAATCAATTTTTGACGTCATGAATCGATGCAGTCTATCGTGAAAACAAGAATCGCGATGCATCGTCATGACGATGAATTTGCACATTACTAATTAATGTTAATGCTCATTGATGGCTACTAATCAAAGCATGTTGACATCAAACTCTGTTACAATATATCAGAGGTTTGACAAGTTATACCTGGAACAAGTGGAATCACAAGAGATCTATTGGACCGAGGGTGAGCTCAAAAAGCCTAACATGACAAGAGCACCTACTTTTTTTCAGTATACACACAATGTCACAATGTGGAGAAAAACGGAACAGAGTTCTTTGTCTGTTGGTTCACAATTTGGTTCACTTACAGAGGATTGAGTTTGGTTCACTTATAGGGGACTAAAACAAAATGGCTGCTCATATTGCCAAATCATTTGAAATTTGGGGAGGCGTGGTTTTCATAACTCTCTAGGGAGTTAATCATTAACTCTCTAGCTCTCTTAGCTCAACAACTCTGATTCAGAGGAGTCAAATAACACTGTGTAATGTTACTGCAACTCTTGATGTTCAGATTTTGGCTGAACACCTTGAATCTAACTCTGACAAATTTCCTGTGTACCCAAGTATTGTTGCAGGCAGTTCAGGCATTTCAGGCAGTTCTGAAGGCAAAAGGGGGTCTGTAACACCCACCAATGTAATAACTTCCCACCAACATAATAACCCTGCCAACGTAATAAAAAAGTGTGCATTTCAAAGGTAATAGCCCGGCCAACGTAATAACTTCCTGCCAACGTAATAATTCTTGCCTCCTGCCAGCGTAATACACAGCTTCCTGCCAACGTAATAAGTATTACATTGGCAGGAAATTATTATGTTGGTGGGAAGTATGACACCCACCAACGTAATAACTTCCCACCAATGTAATAACCCAGCCAGTGTAATAAAAAAATGTGTTTCAGACATAATAGCCTGGCGAACATAATAATTTCCTGCCAACATAATAATTCTTGCCTCCTGCCAACATAATAGACAGCTTTCTGCCAACTTAATTACGTTGGCAGGAAATTACGTTGGTGGGAAGTGTAACACCAACCAATGTAATAACTTCCTTCCTAACCCTGACAAAGTAATGAAAAGTAATGAAAATAGCCCTAGTATACACACAGGTCTGAACAATAATATAAAGAAATAGTGATGGCGACAAAGTCTACATGCAAGTGCAACCTTAATGCAGTTAAACTTAAAGGGTTTGTTTAGTTTTTTGAGTGATTCTACGATTCGCCTATGCTTTTGGCAAAAAGCAAAATATCAATTATCAGTATTTTTTTCAACTAAATGACCTAGATGTTTACATAGTGTAAATATTTAAGTTTTTAAACAAACAAATTGCCAAGCTTAATCTTCAATCATTTGATAAATACTCTAATGAAAGCGAACATTTGCTTGATTATTTTGTCAACAGTGTTATGGACAAATACCATGTCATTTCAAACATATATAAAAATTCTACAGTGTTGAAACAACATACGTTTGAAAGTGCTTATGTCCCTTAACAATAATGTTGTCATTAATCTGTGCAACTGATATAGAAAATGTGATTGTTGAGCTTCATAAGTACGATTTTATGATTCACTGTGATACAGACTGACACATTGGGCTGCTTAGGATGGCCGTGTGCGGGTACAAATGGCATTTATCAGAAAAACCCGCCCACTTTTTGCCATAGAAATCAATAGAATTGGGTGGGATTTTGTGATTCTAGGCAGGTTTTGAACATTTTTTGGGCTGGAAATCATCAGCCTCATCTGGCAACCCTGACTGTCAAAGCTAATTTCAGAGAAAATGGAATATTTTACATGAACGTTCACTAGCTGGTGGCCAGGAGTGGCACTGCAGCCATGTTCTCACAGCCAAGTAAAGAATGAATGGGTCCCAATGGGGCTGTATGCTTCTTATAATTGTATCTGCCAGTGTAATTTTTTCCCTGGAAATAATTAAGTTGCGTTCGATAGATAAGAGTAAGTGAAAGCATTTGCAGACATGTTTGCATCTCGTCAAGTGTTAGATTCGTGAAAATGACCCCTATTTAAACTATAGCAATGACATAACACGTGACAGTCGATTTTACGGTACTTCGCCATTTGTTTTTATAGTTTTAAGTCTGACTTCAGATGTCGATGTGTTTGAAGTTATGTTATGATTGTTGTGGACATCTGTTATTTATTGCATTTAGGGTGGTGGAAAATCGGTAAGTGTTAATGGGGTAGGAAATGACAAGCGCTCATCCTTCAGAATTTCTCATAGCTTAGAGATTCTCTGCTAATTGTAACACCATTGACGTTAACACGGCTTGACATTTCAGCCATTTTTATGGTGTTGTGCTAACTGAGGACCTCAGAAGTTCCACCACAACACTTCAATCAATTCATGCATTTGTATGCTTTATCTGTGTTTTTCTACATGTGATTTCTAATTCAGATTCTTATAAATATGTTGATAACACAATTGACAGGCAATTTTCCCGCTATGAGAACATGAAAAAGAATGGATTAAATTAACCCTATTCAGACTGGGCTTTTTTGGCATTCCTGGGCCTGGGGGGGGGGCTCTTTTGACCCCCCCCTCATAACTCATGAACGGAATACAGTATGACTACGAAACTTGGGGGAGATGATCTACGAATGGACATCTATGAATGACATAATTTTTGTGTAATTATCTGGTATTATGACGTCATTATGACATCATCTTATTATGCCCAAAATCTCGCCATAATGTATTTTCCATCAAATGTAGGTAATGCACTTGAATTTTAATGATTTTATGCTTCAAACCACTTAAATGCTCACAAAGTAGTCTGATGCTATTGAAAATAACAAAAAAATATGAAAATATATGGCGTCATAGATACGGTAAAGTGATTTTTGGTCAGATATACCTGTCAGAAAACCGTTGCCATGGCAACGGCAAAAATGATAAACCTAATCTTTCGGTACTTAACTGTAGCCAACTAAATGTTAGGAAAAGTCACAAAGTTTCGTAGTCATAGCTTAAGTCGTTAAGGAATTATATGACATTAAAGTTGGTGCGGGCACTTTTAGCCCCCCCCCCAGTCTGGATAGGGTTATGGAAGGATGGAGCTCAAAACTTACCAAAAAGTCTACCCATATCCTGTCAAAGAGGTTATGACATCACATGATGTTATTCGTATGGCCTATGACCAAACCATTACTGATTTATGGAGGGGGTTTCAGACCGTGACACGGTTAACACTGTTTTCTTGGACACACAAAATGGAAAATTTCATGTATAATGGAAAGGACAGTGGTCTTTCTGACAGTTTTTGTCATATTGTGATGATTACTGTGAATCAACATTTACAATCGTCTTGGGCAAAACAAGTTTCTTTACATGCTAATATGAAGACTGAATCTGACATTTGGAAAACAGGACGGCATGAAAACGCCCAAAACCACTATTAAATGTTCATTTTTGCTGAGGGAAATAATGCCATGTCTACACTTTCTGTATTATATGAAAGATAAATGTGTGCTAATGTCCAAAACATCATTGGATGCAGTTAATATTTAGTGGAATTGGCAAATAAAATCCATGAACTTAAAAGCGCAGCCGATTCGTAGAATCACTCGTGTATAAATTCCTTACTAAATTTTACCCATTTCTTTCAATGGCAAGAAAAGTACCCTATATGTCATGTTCCCCCTTTGTTTTCCCCTGGCATATGGGTGCCGGTTAAGAGGACGTCCCACACTAACATTAGTGGACATACTCAAGAAGGACGCCGGAGCCCTGAGTAGCAGCGAACTGAAAAGGTGTATGGAGAATCGGGATGACTGGAAGCAATGATGGAAGACTCGTCTGAGGACAACCTAGAGAGGCTGCGCAACCTGGCTGCGCACAACTCAACCTCTGATTAGACTAGAAGCATTTCCAGAAAAAGGCCCTTTATAAGGGTGTTAGAAGCATTTTTTAGTAAAAGTTGGGAACCTAGTTTTCTAAGACAATTAGAGTACCCTGAATTCAGCTAGCCTGGTTCCCAAGCTGAATTTTGAGTTTTTGACCATGAAATGGGCAAAAAACAAAATGGCCGCCGAAATTCTTGATTTTGGGCAGAATACGTTAGAAAGTATCACTTCTCCATGGAAATAAATGTGCAATGCTCACATATTTGCATTTAAGATGTTAAGATTCCTACACTTACACAAAGGCAAAATGTCATGGCAAAAAGATAAAAATTACTACAATTATGCCTTTTTATAATGTGATATCCTCGTAAACTGGCTTTCAATAGCAATAGCCTCCGTAAAGCACATTATCATACACAATTGTCATTCAATAAGATTTGGAAAGAAAAAGAGAGAGAAAGAAGATAGTTTTATCTAAAAAACTAAATATTGGAACATGAATATGTCCCCGGTTCTTTGAAGGAGATGAGTGAGTCATCTCTATGGGAGCACACTCTCAGCTGTACGATTAGCTGAAGACCTTTGCAATCACGCCAAAGGTCCAATCAACTGCGTCGTGGGCGGGATGTCCTCTTTCTCAAAACCGAAAATAAGCCACTTTGATGCCAAACCTCTCTTCGGCTGTCGGCAACAAGGGTGTCTTGAGAGATGGCTCACTCATCTCCTTCAGAGAACCGGGGACATATTCATGTCCTAATGTTCTCTTTCAGTCGAATCGTTCGCATATCTATGGGAGAGTTACAATCACTCCCGATTGCTGGTCCAAACTAGGCAGAACTCCAAGAGCCTCCTGTAAGGATAGCGTTCCTATCACCCTACAGACAATCAGTGGTCGTGCCCAGAACCCTATGTTCCTGTGGCAATGTGGTCAAATCTATCCGGTAGAACCGGACAAAGGTGGCGGGGTTGGCCCAACCAGCCACTCTGCACGCGTCTGAAACTGCTGCACCCTTGAAGAGAGGACAAGATGTAGAGACCGCACTGGTAAAGTGAGCCCTAATCTGAGCCGGGGGTTGGCGACCCTTGGACTCATATGCCAGGGCAATGGTTTGAACCAACCATTTGGAGACCTCTATTTTAAAACTGTGAGCCCTGTAGAGGGCTTGATGAAGCACACAAATAGCTGTCCTGTTCATGTACATGCGTAAAGCGTGCACAGGGCACAAGTTGTGTTGTCCCCTCTCTTCCACAGATCTGAAAGGTGGTGTGCAAAAGCAGTTTGGAGAGACCCCTCTTGGAGGGGCTCGAAAGGGGCCCCACACATAGCCTCCAGTACTAGAGAAATATCCCAGGTGACGTAGCACGGGGCGTCAGTATCTAGTGGATCGGCACTCAGAGTGTTGGAACTGAATCCTACATGGCACAATGAAATCGCTGCAAAGTAGACTTAAATGGTAAAGCATTGTCTCCCCCCAATAAGTCTTGTAGAAAGGACAACACCATCGGTACTGAACACTGAGAAGTTGTCTTGTCGCGTTGGTCACAGTAGCGTTCGAAGACAGACCACTTCAGGTTATACAGTGTCCCAGTAGATTGGGCTCTGGCCCCTTGACCTGTCCTGATAACGTTATCCAGAAAACCGGTTAGGTTCAAATGTTCCCTTGCCAGACTCATAGGGGCAGGTGGCCCCTGGGCTGGGGGATGTCCTCCTGGTCCGGTGCCAGGCTCGAACCTGCAGGAGAGAGGAAAGTAGCAGGAGGGGCCGAAGCCCCTACGCTCTCAGCTGAGGCCGCTGAGCCCCATGGGTTAAGGTTGGACAAACCCTGAGAAATCTCGCCTCCTTGCAGGAGGGGAAAAAGGGAGGCGTCAGACGAAGGCGCTCGTGGTGTACAGGACTTTTGGAGTCTACAAGCGCGCCATGAATGGTGACGGGGTGCGCTTTTGTGCCAAGCGCAATGGCCTGCGGTGATGGCCAAGGGGCTCCGAGGCAGCTGCTCGAGCTGGGGAAGCCACATCAGCCACTAGGGTGGTAGTCAGTCCCTGCTGTATGAGATTCTCTGTGGTGGCAGAGAGTTGGGATGAAAAGTCGTCCACCTTAGGCGGGAGATCGAAGCACTTTGCCAGGGTGGAGTCAGAGTCTGACTCCACTGAAATGCGTTGCCAGTAGTCGACCGTAGTCAAGAGAACAAAGAGACAGAGCAGGCTAGAACTAGTCAAGCTCTCGTAACTCGTGTCGTTCAGGGTACTCGTGACCTCAGTCAGGAGACGTGAGTCCAAGGAACTGGGTACGCACAAATGTGTGTAAAGAACTTTTACTCCGTATTGTTTCTAATCTGCGGTGAGTAGGTTCCGTCATTGTGAAGTTTCTTGCTGCCATGGAGGACACTGTACATTCCATATGTTTGATCTGCAATGTGTGATCTCAGGTTAAAAGAGAGTGTCCACCTACACAAAGCTGAGGCTGTCTCGGTGATCGCAATGATGCTCTTTTATTGCCTGTGACATTTACCCACTTCATAGCCTGATCAGAATCTGGCTAAACTTGTATGTTCCTGTCCAAAATGTGAAGATATGACAATGCATTTGTATTCAAAGTATCAAAATGTGTGCAAAACGTGTGCAGTAGCGCATAGTAGGACTATTGGCAAATACAACACAGCAGTCTGTTGTTCCTTTGATGACAGTGACTGATTGAACACTGACCAAGAAGTCTTCGTGTCTAAGTTTTGACAGTGCAAGAAGAAAGCTAGGTCCGTTGCCTTTGCTTGTTTAGCATACTTGTTTAGCATGCTCCTCTCCAGATTTTCCAAAGCATGATTCAGCAATGGATGCTGAAAAAGTTGGTTTGAATGTCCTAGGAGTAATCCTGAGAGGATGTAGTTCCATCAGGGCATTTGGCACATTTAATGTAGGGCCTATGTCTAGTGGACACCTCATATCTTTAACAGAATCATCAATTGGTTGGCCTCTCTACCATGCTGCCATTTGTGTTGCATGGGAAGTATTCTTCCCATCAAGTGTTTCATCCAGGATGTCAATGTTATCACATGTGTAGTGGATGAATTTATCTGCCGCAATGTTTGTTGGAATAATGGCACCACTCTCTTGGTTCAGTGTTTTTACAGTGCTCTCAGCTAAGGAGTATCTGGACTTGGAGGACCTGGTTGTAACTCAGACAATGACCTGCCAGGTGGAATTGTCGTATTAGGTCTTTTACCCAATAGCTTGATGAAGAGTACAAGCAAGACCGACATGTTTCGCAGTCCATTTTTTGCCATCACTGACACAATAAACAAGGACTTAAGCCTCATTCAGAACTGTACTTTGAGCAAGTTTTTCCTTGCTACCAATTCCTTCATCTTCAAGAGATGTATGGCCACTAACAATCAGGCTGAGTAGCATGTATAGACTATCTCAAATGTATGCAATAGTATCTTATAAAATATGTAAAATATGACTGAACATTTTTCAAAATGACACAAAATAACTTATGTTATATGTAATATCATGGTGTCATCTAGCGATTTCTGGACAGTTTTCAGAGAGCTAATAGCAACTTTAAGTGACTGCACATATATTACACAGTATTTCTAAAATACTTATATCAATTTTCTTAACCATATAAACACACATAGGCTACAAATATCCTATTAGAAAAGCTAAATATTTGAAACGTTTAGGCTAACTCCTACAATATTAGCATTATTAGCATTCTAGAAGCTATTTTATACTTTTTAAAATCCTCTATAGTAGATACATTCATCAAGAAACATTATTGGGACACAAAATGTTAGAAAAGAGCATTTATTTCCAAGTACAGCAATACCATTTTGTTTTTCAAATGTAACTGTCAAAACCTCAAAATCCAGCTTGGGAACCAGTCTAGTTGAATTCAGCACACTTAAATTATGTTAAGTACATAGGTTCCCATCTTTTACTAAAAAATGCTTCTAACATTCACAAATATGAAAAATGTGTCTAGACTAGATTGTAGGAAACCACTTTCGGACAAAAAAATTTGCTCACGTGGTTGGTTGCCAGTGTCTTGCCCCTCCTCATAACACTGAGTTTATAAACAACAACAAAAGCATGTTTACTGCAGGACAATCAAAAAGTAAAGTAATTGAAGCTCCCTTAATGTTCTGTAGAAGTATGATACAAGTGTGATACAAGGAATGGAGCACTTTCATAGTAAGCTGTTTGGGTGCCTGAGAACCTTCAAGAATCAGGAAATTATTACACTGGCCGGACTATTACGTCTGAAATGCCCTTTTTTATTATGTTGGCAGGGTTATTACATTGGTGGGAAGTTATTACATTGGTTGGTGTTACACTTCCCACCAACGTAATAATTTCCTGCCAACTAAATTAAGTTGGCAGAAAGCTGCATATTATGTTGTCAGGAGGCAAGAATTATTATGTAGGCAGGAAATGATTATGCTCGCCAGGCTATTTTTATTACATTGGCAGGGTTATTACAGTGGTGGGAAGTTATTACGTTGGTGGGTGTCACACTTCCCACCAACGTAATAATTTTCTGCCAACGTAATACTTATTACGTTGGCAGGAAGCTGTGTATTACGTTGGCAGGAGGCAAGAATTATTACATTGGCAGGAAATTACGTTGGTGGGTGTTCCAGGGTCCAACCCAGCACTAGAGTGGTTTTCCTAATGAAGCGGCCGGTGAGTGTATATTGTAATATTCAGGGCTCTAAATTATCTTTTTCCACCACCAGCCAATTTGGCTGCTAGATATATTTTTAAAAAGGGTAGCGGCTCCTTTAGAGAGGGAGGAGCTGCACAGCAGCGCAGCAGGTACAGCAAAGTCAGAGCCAGGCTACTAGATTTCTAAAGCTACTAGTTCTAGAACCTAAAGCACTGGCCCACATCGATTTGGCCTAAACCTGACAGTTGTTCTCTGCGGAGTTACAACTCCAAATGAATTCAGTTTTTTTTTTTAAAAAGTCAAGCGCGACGACCGCGAGGTTGGCTATATCAAGCGCAACAACCGAGAGGTGTATTACCATCTGACGTTGCAAATGCGCGACCATAACACAAACATTCAGCAAGACTGTCTGCTTCACCTCAAACAATAACGTCTCTCTAGTCTACCACTTATGAAAAAGTACTAAAACAACACCTACCACGGCAGAGAGATTAATGTTTACAGCATGCAAACACTGTTCATATTTAGTAGGTCTGCTCTGCTGAGCAACAGGTGGAGAGGCGAAGTGACTGGAGGGCAGTCTGAAAGCGTCTGTCAATCGAACGCTATGGTGAAGCGCATCCCCAAACCCCAAATCCATATTTTGAGAATAGATTAACGTGCGATATTTTCTTTGTCGCGCGATAAGAGTCTCACATTATCGCAGCACGTTAACGCCGATAACGGCCCAGCACTATTCAATTTATATTCATACCTACTTTTACATCTGTATAGGCTACTGCATTTAATGTAGCATATTATGGCCTTCGGAGCAAGCGCAGTGCAGTGGCAGTACAATGGTCGATCATGGCACAGTCTAGTTGAATGTTACAGAGTGTCAACTCACTCAATCCATGCCTGCAGTTCACCCAGAGAGCGCTGTCGAGAGAGCGCAGCCCATTCATCCGAATGGAGTCTGCACTCATCCGTTGGCGCCCCTTGACGGCAGTACCACCCAGAAAAATAGTGAGTTGACACCGTAACTGTTAAACTGTCTCTGGTGCAGGCTGTGTCCGGCTGTAGCGCAACCTGTTAGAAGGGCATTGTTTACCAAATGGAAGTGGCTACCAAAGTTCTCTATATGGTGAGTTATATGTAACATGATGTAATATGTAACTTCTGTTGTTGATCTAGATTGACACCAGAGGAAGCAGAGCTCAGGTCCTTTCTGAAGGAAAAGTGTCAACATCTGGTTGAAGGAGTACCACATCAGGGAGACGACACACTCCTCCAGGACATCTACACAGATCTCTACATCACAGAGGGGGCGAGTCGGGAGGTCAATGAAGAACATGAGGTCAGAGAGATAGACAGAGCATCCTGTAGAGAAGGAACACATGGCAGACTAATCAAGTGCAGTGACATCTTTAAACCCTTACATCCACAAAGGGGTCTTTTGAAACACAAACCCATCAGAGTAGTACTGACGAAGGGAGTGGCAGGCATTGGAAAAACCGTGTCCGTGCAGAAGTTCATTCTGGACTGGACTGAAGGAGAGACCAATCAGGACATTCACTTCATTTTTCCTCTTCCTTTTCGAGAGCTGAACCTGATGAAGAATACAAAACTCAGTCTGGTGGAGCTTGTTCAATGCTTTTTCACACAAATGAAAGATCTGAAAGTGCTCTCCAGCTCTGAGAGCAAAACTCTGTTCATATTTGATGGCCTGGATGAGTGCAGACTCCCTCTTGATTTCTGCTCCAGCCCAAGGTGCTGTGAAGTGACAGAGCCAGCCTCAGTAAATGTACTTCTGACCAGCCTCATCAATGGGAACTTACTTCCCTCTGCTCTCGTCTGGATCACCACCCGACCAGCAGCAGCTGGTCAGATCCC